>NW_026000229.1:43599564-43696821 GCF_001458135.2 Marmota marmota marmota | reverse complement strand
CTGCAAATAGTGATAATTTAAGTTCTTCTTTTCCTATTTTGATGCCTTTAATTTCTTTCGTCTGTCTAATTGCTCTGGCCAGTGTTTCGAGAACTATGTTGAACAGAAGTGGTGAGAGAGGGCATCCCTGTCTTGTTCCAGATTTTAGAGGGAATGCCTTCAATTTTTCTCCATTCAGAATGATGCTAGCCTGAGTATGCCAACCAATTCTTATGCATTGCTTTCATACTGGAAGCAATGGAAGGTATAATGCTGGTCTTGACATTTTTTTGTCTGACATTTATTGCTGCCATCACATATTCTTTTATCATTAATCCTAATAGTGCCATTCTGGCCTCCCTACCGGTGTCTTCATATAACTGGATGCCTGCTAAGTGCTAGTTGCTGCTAAGTGCTAGTTGCAATGACACTATTCTCCCAAGTATATTTAAGCACACACTGGTCTTCTAGTATGTAGCTCTTACAACCAGCTTGATGTTATCAGCAAATATTGATTAAGTTACAGGATTTCATCTACTAAACATTTAAGATTTTATAAGCACCCGTCTTCGGCTTTATTCTAATGAGCGATACTACTGTGTGTGGCCATCTTTCTAACTCTCTTAAGGGCAAATGTCTTGAAAAATCACATGATAACATGTGACTTATCTCGCAAAGAGCCTGCGTCAGGAATAACATGTTCTCCAGCCTCTTTGCTGCAGAGGCTGCTAGATCTTACCCTCTGGGATATTGGGAAAAAATCACTTCATTATATCTGTTGAACAAGGTTTTCCTTTTAGAGATATGGGGGCTGCCCTTTGAGAACTCACAAGCCTTTAAATAGCTTTTTCCTGTGTATACTAAACAGACCACAGTTCACACAACCAATCAATTGAGCTGGGTAAGGAAGAAGCCCCTGGCTTGATATCAGTAAACCTATGTTAAAATCCTACATCTGTCAATGACTAGTTATGTTTCATTGAGAAATATGTGACCACTGCAATTCTCTTGCTTAATAAAAGGAGAAAATAGCACTCTTTCAGAATCATTAAAAAAAATTAAACAGTGTAAAGAATTATCATTATAAGTGGCTGCCTCCAAAAGAGCGCTCACCCTCCCATAATTCTTAGTGAGCCCAGTAGGGTCTATGTGGAAGAGGCCAGGAGTAAATGAACATTCTCTACAGACATTTTGGAAGCTACCCTTATTTTCTCATCCTCCAGGGGCATAATTTATTGTCAACTCTTCGAGACAGGGAACCAGTAAAGGGTAATAACTTTAACATTTTTGCATTTCAAGGCAAAGAGCTGTGGGAATAGGGGAATGTGATACATTGAAAACAGGGGTGAAAATGAAGAAGGTCTATAATTGCGTTGGTGTTGGTGGTAATGAGGGATAGATTCTGAAACTCTGTAGACTCAAAACTGGATGGACTTGATTGGATCTGCAGCTGAGGAAGAAAAAAGTCCAGGCTCACTCAAAGGTCCTTGCCCTGAGTGACTGGGAAGAAGACAGATTGTGTATTAAAATACACTGGCCTGCAGCAGCTGAACAGTCATACTCAGATGGTTGATTAACGGATCTGTGTCAAAGCAGAAGGGTATCACTGGCATGCCACGAGACTCCTCACTGCTCTCTGTCACATTTGGATCTTTCCCTTTCAACATCTTGTTGGCATCCTTGATCAAATTCAGAGAAAAGCTGAAATGGAGAGAGGTGTTAGATGACAGAATCATAGCTTGTTAAATTCTTCCTAAGCTAAATGGAACAAGATGAAAATCAAGAGGATAATGGAAACATCCTGCACTGAGATTAAAATATCCACTTACAAGTAAAGGACATGGCAGACCTTGGCTTCAGCTTTAGTTGACAACCTATTGGTTTTGAGCCAGTGCATAATGTAACTGTTGAAAAAAAAGGCTGAAGTAGTAATTGATATTCATAATAGGGGGAAGATGTGCTACTGTGTCTACAGTGGCTGATGAAGGTTTTGGTGTAGTCACCAGTATGGTTTCAAGGGGCCTATAGATTTAGGAAACCAGGAATTATATCTGGGAATTATTTCATTAATAAAGAGAGTCCACTAGAGTAGTGAGCCTAAAAACTGGAGAAGTTATATATGTGTTCTACCCAGGTACCCTTTCCAGCAAGGCCCTTATTTCCTCTGCTCCTGAGTGTTGCTGATTGATGGCTTACAACTAAGTCACTTCAGGCACTGCCCTCTGCAGAAGGAGGCTCTCTTGATCAAGTTCACATATACCCCCCACCCCCAGGAGGGCAGCCCCGTCCTTTGACTGGTCTGATGTGAAGGTTTAGATGCCCAGCCTCAGTGCCTTGTGCAGGATGCCTATGAAGCCATCCCAGCTTCAGAGCTCCTTATGATCAACTCGGGCCTTTGCTGCACCTACATCTTCTCTGTCCGAACCTGCTTCACTCACTGTGCTCTACAGTGGCTGTTCCCAAGAGGGATCCCCATTGAACCTCCTGCAGCTATTCTCTTCCTAGAGACCATTTTCCAGGGAATCCTTCCTGTAGCAGCTGACACCATGGTGCATTACCTGCAACAGCTTTCGTTATTTGTGATGGGAGAGGATAAATTCTTCAATGAATAATGCTGAGACAATTGATTATATACACACACACACACAAAAAACCCAAAAATATGAATCCAGTTCATGACATGCACAAAATTAATCCAGGTGGATTTAGAACCAAGATGTGAAAAGAAGAACTTTATAGTTTTTGGAAGAAAATTTAGGAGGATTAGAAAAGTGTTTCTTAAAAGTACAAACCATTAAAAAAAATCATTGGTGAATTGTCTAAATGAAAATAACATAAAATCAAAAATAAATTAAAATCATTCTATGATGATAAATAATATTTTTTAAAGTAGTAAGAAAATCTGAGAAGATAGTTGCAGCATTTATAAGTGACAAAAAACTAGAATCCAAAATAATAAAGGAATTTACTTAAATTAATAAAGAAAAGGTCCAGTACTGCCAAAAGAAAAAGAAAAGGCAGAGTACCCAGGAGGAATAAATGAACAAAGACCATCAATTTGCTCATGAGAAAGTATGAACTATGAAAGAGTGTATGAAAATTTTCTTAATCTCACAAAAAATTTTCTTAATCTCACATTCAGGGAAATGACAAAATTGGCTCCTAGTTCATATATGTCACATTAGAAGACATTAGTTCATTTTCTACTATCTTTGTTTTTTTTTTTTTTTCCCTTGCTTCTGTGTCTTGCACATGCTATTCCCTGAGGGAACTTCAAATACCCACGCCATCTTTTCCATGAAGTTCTCCAGCCTCCCTGGTTAGAGTGAAGCACCTCCTCTTACATACCCAGATAGGGCTTTGTGCTGCCTCCATTTTAAAACACTCAACATTATTGTAATTATTTATTTGCCTGTGAATCACTGACACTATTACCAGTCTCTGGGTGGCAGGAATCATAGAGTGTTTATGGGTTGCCTCTAATGTTTATCATCAGCAAATACATATTGGATGGGTAAAGGCACCAGTTCTTTGCCCCAGCAATTTTTTCCCTAAGATCAGATCCCTTCAAAAATGAGAGATAAAAAAAATCAAATGCTCAGTGATGGTTACTTGGTTTTCTTTTTTGGTGTACCCTATAACATTGCAAGATTAATTTTGCTTTTGAAGAGTTCTTAAAATTGACAGTTACCCACAGTGAAGCATGTGGTTAAATTGATCTCCACCCTCAATTTAATTAGAGGGGATTCGTGGAGTCTTTTTCCCATAGGAGGAAAGTTGCATAGGGACAAATAAGTTTTGATTCTCTTTTTTAATTCATTGCTTTTCTTTCAGCTGTATTGCCGCCTAATACTACCATTGAGGCTTATTTTTAATTCTGAAAAAAATATGATTTAAGTATACTTTGCTTAGATGAAATATGTTGACATATTTTTAAACAGTAAAATATCTCCCTCAGGAAATCTGGCTTGGGAAGCATACACCCTTAAGACATTTAAGCAATTTCTAATTTATTTTTTAAAGGCCAGACAGAGACAGTTTCACAAACTTGCCTGGGAGTACAAGACTAAGTTGGTGACTCTTTGTCGTCTCTTATCGCGATTATAAAGTGGTAGACCAGGGAGGGATCCCTGTCCCAGGGTCTTCTTTTTCAGATAATGGAAACAAGATTCCACCCAAAGCATGCTCAGTGTTGAGTGACAGCATGGACATGATTCTCTAACTTCATTTTATTGTTTTCCCTTTCTTCATATACTGTCCCTACTCCAGGGTGAAGGTAATGGGAGATTTATGTGGACTCCTGGTGACTCTGAGTTTGAGTGACAAGAACTACTTAAGTATTTACTTTGGGAAACTTGAAATTTCCCCTTCAAGCAGTTGCCTTGTATTGTTAATAATTAATTTGTATTGTTAATAATTAATTTTAACTTGTACCTAAACTCAATGAAATAAGCACCTCTATTTCAATGCAGTATAATTATTTAGACCTTTAGTCAGTAAGGAGCAAGAGTCAAAGTTTTGCAAAATAAATTCAATATTTACTTGCTCATCAATTAAGTTACAATAAAGATTCAAAGTGTAATAATCTTATATAATAATTGAAATATCATTCCATAGGTAAAATTTGTCTTAAAAAGGGAAAATCTCCAGGGACAAACAACCTTTGAGAATTATTTAATTCTAAATATTCTGATTCTGTGATTTTAATAACCCAGATGTTGCTTGTATTGCAAATGTAACTTATGTCTGAAGTTTTGCTTAAAGCATCAAAGAAGGATTTCTTTGTATGTAATGGATTGTTTATTAGTTTTCTGAAAAGTGATATATAATTAAAATTCTGTCTTTCTGAAAGGTTCTTAGGAATTTCATTCAGTAATCCCTCATATATGTATTTTCTATTCTTCATTTATTGATAAAATTATCATTTACTGATACCAAATATAGTGTTCAAATCAATATTTGAGTATGGTTTCTCTATACTTGATTCGATAAATATAAGGTTTGAAGGAGGCATCATGGAAGAAAATCAATTTGAATTCTACTGCTATGATCTAATACAAGTTATATAACCTCTCAGTTTTGTTTATGATGGGAATAACAAAATGTACTTTATAGAGTTCTTATGCAAAGTAAAGGAGATGCCATGCAGTGTCACACTGTCTTCAGTCACACCATTAGGATGTGCCCGGTGGAATAACTGCTAGCAACATTTCTGGTTTTGGTGCTGACACTGTTCTTCTTCTACTGATTTTATAGAAGCATTGAGTACTTTTCTGTTGCTGTCCTAGCATATGTGTTTTCACAGATTTTTTTTTTTTTTTTGTACTGGGGATTGAACCACGGGTGCTTAATCACTGAGCCACATCCCCAGCCCTTTTTTATATTTTATTTAGAAACAAGGTCTCACTGAGTTTCTTAGGACCTCGCTAAATTGCTGAGGCTGGCTTTAAACTCACGATCCTCCTGCCTTAGCCTTCTGAGCCACTGGGATTCACAGAACTTATTGATCGCATGTTCAAGACAAATGTCAAAAATTGAAAGAACTGGTGAAGAGGGGAATATGTTTCTGATCTTCACAATACTCCCTCTGCTTTCCTTCCTAAAGAAATAGCAAAACAAAAGGATTTCTAGCTTTCTGCTAGTTTCAGAAAGACCAAATAGGAAATTTCCATGGAAGCTGGAGTAGGTAACTTGTGAATTTCTTTACTGTAGAATCGAGTCTTTTTCATGTGTGCACCCTCAGCATCTAACCAGCGTGAATAAGGAGCATTTTGTAGGGCATATGAGATGGAGTGAACTTTCTTCCAAATTGTGATGGTAAAGACTTGGTTATTTAAAAGGAACTTTAATCAATTCCATATGAAGCAACTGATCATTTGTGGCCCATATTCATAATATTTCTGAAACAAAGGAGTAACAAAGACCAGTGAAGACTGGCAAGAGACCATCAGCAGGGGATGATCACAACATCTAAACAATGACTGAAGAACTAGATTCCCTGCCAGACTTGACCTCAACCAAGACTGTTCTCATAAACACACAAGCAGTGGTGCTTCAATTGGTTTTTCATAAAGAGAATCTAGCAGTCTGTATCCAAATTGACTATACCATATATTACAGTTTTTTTGCATGTATTTTGCTCAGGATAATGTGCAATGATCGTATATACTTCTTCATTGTCAAATAATTCTCTTGTCCTTGTGAAGTCATAAGTTAAAGATAGTCCCTTGCTGAATATTGTTATAACAGATTTAAAGGCCTTGCCTAATTATTATAAACAAGATTTTTATTCCCAGAATAAGTGAAACTAGAATAAGCAATAGCTCTTAAGAGAATGCTGCTTTATTAAGAATATTTCTAGCCCAGTGGGTTATGCATTATACTAGTGCCAATTTAAAAAAAAAAAAAACAAAACAGTGAGTGTAAGAATTTAAAATGTGCTGACAACAAAATATTTTTTTTCCAGCAGTGCTGTTTATTTAAGTACTGGTCTGACAAATATGACTGCATTGCTAAAGCATTTTATTCCTGTCCATGAAAATTCTTATCTAAAATTAAGTTTTTGATCAATGACCTGGTGCTGCTTAGAGTACATTATTACAACCAGAAGTTGTTTTTTTAAATTGCTGCAAAATTTTCCTCTAGTATGCAATTTAAAATATTTCTGCCCACACTTACAAATGTGTGTTCCATCCTCTCCTGTTCCTCCAATTTACTGAGAAGAGATTAGAAGAATCTATTCATCATTAATTAATTGACTGCCAGAGCCCAGTTCTTCTTTTCTCCCTTGCCTAAGCATAGAAAAACCAGAGTGAATGAGGGGTTGACATTTACTACAGTGTCCCTGACTGTGTGGGGCTAATCACATGGAATTAATTTAACCCTCAGGAGTCTGTGCGCTCTCTACCATCATGTCACGTCCTCCATGCTCAGAAATGAGACCCTCTGAAGGAGGACTCTTATGTAGTATAGTTTTGGTTTTAGTTTTGGCTTCTTGCATTTTTATACTCTGATTAAAAAAAAAAAAAACTCCATTAGGTAAATATTCTTTTATTGCTGAGAAGGTAATTTTGTTAATATAGACCCTTTTCTTGAAAGTCTAATCTATCGTCTATGATTTAGGAACTTAAAATGCCACCCCTGCTTTTTAGATCACAGGAATTGGAATTGATTCCCAAGAATTCTGCTTCCTAAAGTGAATTCTCATCACTTTTATCCACTAGATAACATTTCATCCCTAAATAGCTTGTTTGCTTTTCCTCAGCTCACAGGTACAAGTCAGGATGGCACCCTGCCACCTTGGGGCGGGGAAGAGGGGCTGCGCACAGAACTGCGGACAGAACTGCTGGGGTTGGAGTAGCTTAGACAGATGCGGGTTTCAAGACAGTAGTCTCTGCAGATAGCATCCTTCATTATTTAAAAACCAAATCATTTCCTCATCAGATTGCAGGCATTTCACGGGACAAATGTTAGCTTTTAGAGGGCTGAGTGTATAAAATGACTCAGTATAACCAAGAAATGGGTCTCAGATATGTGGCTTAATGAAGCATCTGAGAAAAAATTTCTTTTCTTAGGGAAAAAAGAGGAATGAATCCATAAGTTTCCAGAGTGCTTTAGCATAAAGGGCATGAATTATTTTTAAGCAGTCTAAAAATAGGTATTATTTAAAAATATATGTGGGATTAGGTTTCTTTAAGAAGGTCAGGTATTAAATGAGACAGGTTGGGGAGGAGAGGAAGACTGATTTATCTGGAAAGAGTACAGAGGAAACTTAAAAGGCATAGCAAGCAAATGTAATGTGTAGATTTTGGAATAAGCTGTCTATAAAATGGCATTTTCGAGACAATTAGGGAAATTGAGTGTGGACCTTATATTAGTATTATATGATACTAAGGACTTACTGTTAGGTTTCCTTTTGCCATTTGATAATGCATTGTGATTATGTAAGGACAGTATCTCTCCAAGTGTGGCCGCTTGCCAGCTTCAACAGCATCTCTTGGGATACTATAGAAATGAGCATTCCCAGCCCCACCCCAAACCTTCTGAATAAGAAACTCTAGAGTGGGCCCAGAAAGAAAGGAGAGAATCACTGGTGTAAGAAACTATCCGTATTTCCAAAGGGGTGCATGGGTAGTAAGTAGAGGTGAAAGAATGCAAGGTCTTAAACAAAGCAATAGTTTTAAAATACTTAGTGCAAATATTGAAGGATTTGATGAAGCAAGTGTAGCGAAATTGATAATTGAGTTGGGGTATTTGGTATGCATGGCTTTATTATGTGGTTGTCTGTTTTTGTGTGTTTGAAAATAGTCGTTACAAAAAAATTGGAAATTATACAATGCTTTAGAAAAATAAGGAGGAATCCTTCAACAAAAGAAATAAAACAAATACTTGATTTTTTATTTTCTGAAAGCTTCCAGTTTAGAAGCCCGAGACTCCAAGACCTGGGTTTTGCTCCTGGCTCTGTCACTCACCAGCCCCATGGTCTTGAGTGGTGAGTTTCCTGGAGTCTTGTTCTTCTTACCTGTGAAATGCAGCAGCATGTCCTGGGGTGACTGAAGCCAGGGCACAGCATCTGCACAGAGCAGATGTGGTCTGAACTTCGTGAAGCTCTCCAGAGACTTGAAATCAGAGAGTCCTTATTTCTCATAGATCAGAATTGACAAAGACCCACCAGTGCTGCTCCTGGCGTGTGCCCTGAACCCTTTCTCTGGCCTCTGCCACTGCAAGGCCCCCATCTCTTCAGGCCAAGGGGGTCCTGCAGTGATGGTGTGAACTCTGATTCTGAGTGGGTATAGGAGCCCTCATTCATAGCTGTCGTACCTAGAGAACCCTAGAGAGTCATCAAATCTGCATTTCAAAACCATGTACCTCATTTCATAAGGGAAGCAATAGTCTCCTCACCTCTAGAAAGATGAGGGCTATCTAATAACCAGGAAAATGCAGAATTGATAGGCTAGTACAAACCTCCATGTGTCCACTGTGAAGGGTGAGACAAGAAAATGGCAGCGTCTCACTGGGGAGAGGCACTGAGGGACACGCAGGCTGTGTTTGGAGAGGGGATGGCAGAGGAGGACATGTGGGGACCATATATGGACACCTGCTTTGGCCACATCCCATTGGCAACACGGAAGAGAATGGAGCAGTAGGTAGCTGGTGAGCATAAAGAGCAGCAGCTGCAGAGCACCGCGGCCAGGAGCTGGCGATGCATCTCAACCCACTCGTCTGTAGGCTTCCTGATAGGCATCTCATCCCCAGGAGTGTGGCAATCGATGACTGTTCCTACTGACTGAGCCCTTCCTGGAGGCCTTTCCCAGCACAGCACCTGTTTATTTCTCTTCCCGTGTTCCTTCATCTCTTCTCTTTCCTACATAGACTTTGCTCTGCCCTTGCCATAATAAATAGGCCGTGCCTGCGGCCTCTGGCTGACACCCGATGGTGACAACAACAGCAGTCATTTATTGAGCAGCACCTCTTAGGTGCCAGGTACTGAACTGAGCACTTGATAAATATTCTATGTCATTGGAACCATGAACTACACCATAGTTATTATTACTGTCACTTTACAGAGGGAGAAACTCAAAGTCATAGAAGTGAATTAAATTTCCCAGGTCCCCGAGCTAAGGAGTGGCAGCACCCAGAGTCAACCTAGGTCCGACCAACTGCAATTTCAGTCTCTTGTTCACTGGTGACACGGAATTGAGCCAATCCATTGAGCCCTATTTAATTTGATTTTTTCCATATTTTTATTAGTACAACTGTCATTGTACATAATGGTGGGATCTGTTGTTATATATATGTACATCCACACAATATAATTATATAACCGTATAATTTGGCCAATATCATTCCCCAGTATTTCCCCTTTCCCCATTGGTGGAGGGCTCTTTAAAGAGCTGCAGTGCCTGATACTCTCCTAATTTCCCTAAGGCTCAGAATCATGTAGAGAAGCCTTACCCCAGTAAAAAGAAATGTGCAAGATAGTAGAATGACTTTGGACATTGCTATCCTATATGCAGATACGATTGCATGACCAATGTAATTCCACATGTACAACCAGAAGAATGAGATGTTATATTCCATATATGTATAATATGTCAAAATGCATTCTACTACCATGTATTACTACAAATTATAAAAAATTATAATTATAATTTTTAGGACAAATTATAAAAAAGAAATGTGCAAGCATTTCATATAGTATGTTGAAAGGAAATATGTTGATCGTTTTGGGGAGGAGAAGTAACTCTTTTTCTAAAAAATTTTTGTTTTTTTAGTTATATATGACAGTAGAAATATTTTGACATATCATATATACCTGGAGTTTAGCTTCCCATTTTTGTGGTTGTACATGATGTGGAGTTACACTCATTGTGTATTCATATATGAACATAGGAAGGTTATGTCTGACTTTCCCATTCTCATCTCCTCTCTCTCCCCTCCATTACCCCTGCCCAATCTGGTGAACCCCTCCACACCCCCCCCCACCACCTATCGTCAGTCCAGCATCCACTTGGAATGGAACCACATTCAGCCCTTTGGTTTTTGGGACTTCACTTATTTCACTTAGCATGATCGGTCNGATTCACTTATTTCACTTAGCATGATGGTCTCCAGTTCCATCCATTTACCAGCAAATGCTATAATTTTGTTCTTCTTTATGGCTGAGTAATATTCCATTATGTATATGTACCACATTTCTTTATCCATTCATCTATTTTAAAAATTTTTTTTAGTAGATGGACACAATACCTTAGTTTTATTTATTTATTTTTATGTGGTACTGAGAATCAAACCCACTGCCTTACATGTGCTAGGCAGGCACTCTACCACTGAGCTACAACCCCAGCCCCCATTCTTAGGTTGGTTCTATAGCTCAGCTATTGTGATTTGAGCTGCTATGAACATCAATGTGGCTACATCACTATAGTATACTGATTTAAGTCCTTTGGGTATATGCTGAGGAGTGGGGAAACTGGATCAAATGGTGGTTCCATTCCAAGTTTTCTGAGGAATTTCCATACTACTTTCCAGAATAGTTACACCAATTTGCATTCTACCAGCAATGTATGAGTGTACTTTCTCCCCACATCCTGGCCAACATTTATTTTTACTTGTATTCTTGATCATTGCCATTCTGACTGGAGTGAGATGAAATCTCAGTGTAGTTTTAATTTGCATTTCTCTGATTGCTAGTGATATTGAACATTTTTTCACATATTTGTTGACTGTTCGTATTTCTTCTTCTGTGAAGTGTCTGTTAAGTTCTTTTGCCTGTTTATTGATTGGGTTGTTTGGGTTTTTTAGGTGTTAAGGTTTTTAGTTCTTTATATACCCTAGAGATTAATGTTCTATCTTAGGTGCAGGTGGAAAAGATTTTCTCCCATTTGATACTCTCTTTCTCTTCATGGTTTTCATTCTTTCCTTTGCTGTGATGAAGCTTTTTAGTTTGATATCATCTCATTTGATTCTTTTTAAAAAATAATATTTATTTTTTAGTTGTAGTTGGACACAATATCTGTATTTTATCTATTTATTTTTTTAAGTGGTGTTGAGGATCGAACCCAGGGCCCCACACATGCTAGGCAAGTGCTCCACTGCTAAGCCACAACCTCAATGCCCCCATTTAATTCTTGATTTTACTTTTTGCGCTTTAGGAGTTCAGTTGAGGAATTTGGTTCCTAAGTCAGCATGGTGAAGATTTGGGCCTACGGAAAAGTAATTTCTTGAATGGAATCTGAACAAAAATCTTTTAAAAAGAATCTTTCTTGGGAACATTGTAGCTGCCAGGACACTTCCTTGGTGACAACATTAAGCATTGTTCTTTGGGCTCATCAATCTGGGGCTTAATTGCTCATTCTTTTTTTTTTTTTTTAATATTTATTTATTTATTTAGTTTTCGGCGGACACAACATCTTTGTTTGTATGTGGTGCTGAGGATTGAACCCGGGCTGCACGCATGCCAGGTGAGCGCGCTACCACTTGAGCCACATCCCCAGCCCTAATTGCTCATTCTTGTCATATCCACTCTTTGGAGACTATGTTAGTTCAAAATCATGCAGGTTTTTTTTTTCCTGTCCTTAGAAATATAGCTACCCCTCTCGTTCAAGGCAGGCAGGGGGAACTCCAAAATGCTGCTAAAACTCTCAAGTAGAAGAGAGAAATGTGGAAGAGATACCCTGCTGCATCTGGTGACAGAAGTGAAGGTCTCACTGCAACCTGGAACAGAGTCAGGGTGGCATTGACTGAAGATAGCTGTAAAGAATAGTGGCCAACTCAGGGACCTCTGTGAGCACCTTACATAGAAGTTTCACATGCACTGTCAACAGATTCTCACAAAATCCCTGTGAGGCCGGTGTGTATATTTCTGTTTGCTTTTGTATAATTCACTTGGTTTGTTCCAGAAAGGATTAAGGGACCTGCATCCAACAAAGCAAATAAAATGTATTTTAAACAGATGATAAAAACTAGAAAAGAAAGCAATAGGTAATACTGACCAGCATGAATTGTTGAGATTAATGATATATTTGAGAGTCAAACTCTATGGAACCCTTACTGCGACCTTTGCCTCAGTTTTCAGAAAGAAATAGCTATAACATCTTTTGCCAAGAAAAGCACTTGCTTGGATATTTTCAACCTGAAGTATATTATAATATTGGGAAGCAGAGTGTAAGAACTCTTTCACAGACCTAGGAGCTGAAGCTTACTTTTCAATTTGAAGCTGTCTCCAAACACTTCTTTCTGTCACTGTTTCTACTTATGCTTCTCTTCTTGTGAGTAGGTGGTATATATGCATAAAAATGTGTATTCTTCATATTCTCTCAAGAGATTTAAGCCTCTTCAAGATCTTGTACTTTTTGTGAGACTCTTAACCACCCTATCTTTGAGAGATAAAGTCATCTCTGCTTGAGTAGGAAGCAAGTCAGAGGGCAACTTGCTAAAGAAATGGCGGGGGGAAGACTGACCTTAAGTCACCTGTCTGCCCCTTTGCTCCACGCTGTGAAGACCCCTGTTACCACAAAGCCATCTGCTCTGGAGTAAGCATTGTACACAGCAACCCTCTCCTCCTCTCTGACTGGGCTACTCTGTGCTGAGACTTATCTACTTTGAAATCTCCCTGCTGTTGTTCAGTTTGCATATAAGTTTAAAATAGATATTCTCATTATTTTCAGGGACTTGTCTTTACAAAAGAGGACTTAAGAGAGGGGGTGAGGTTCTAAAGACTCTTATACTGACCCTGTTGAAAAGATTATTTATATAGCAAACCTTCTGGGACAAGGTCTCAGAACATTTGAAGTGCTTATTAGTCTTGGTGTGCAAGTCAAACAGCAACTTCATTTGAATTTTAACACTTAAAAAATTCCTTGAGGAATTTTCCTTGAGGAACAAAATTTTCCATATGTAGGCTTCCTTTATTTTTGTGGCAAAACATTGTGACTCAAATGTATTTTTAAATATTTCAGAAGAGGTGAATCTCATGGGGGTTAAGCCTCTCTGATAGGGTCTCAGTTTTCTCATTTCCTCTCCATCCAGTGCTCTTGCACTTGACCTTGTGTTGAAGCTGTCACAATCCACTGCTGTTTCCCCTTGTGTTTATGGCAGATCCAGAATGACTGGACAGCTGCAGCCTGCAGCCTGGTGCAAAGTGGGGTATCGATGCAGCCAGATGGGGAACTTGCTTTGAAACTGCATTTGATTGAAAAGCACCCTCTTTTTATTTAGATTACTTTTACTGGGTAATTTGTGGTGGGGTGAGGTGGAACTTTTAGTTCAGGAACCCCTTGTTCCATTGCTTCTTGAGCCATCTGTGAGCCATCCAGTGGCATCCTTACCATATTTTGTCTCTTCTTTTAAATTTTGCATCAGCTCTGAAAATCACTGGGATTAATTATCTGATTTTTAAATTTGTTAGGATTACTTATCATTTCATAGGAGGCAGAGGTTTTCTAGCTGTTTTCTGGCATGGTCCACAGGGCTTTGTAGCTTGATGGCAGTGCCCTGGGCACACATCTCACCTATAACAAGGGGTGGAAGTAAGCACATTCTGTTATGTTCTTCTGAACCCTGAGCAAATAGTTTGTCAGTAGAGAGGTTAATACTCCATACTTTATCTTGTAGGTGCACTAGCTTGTCCTTGTGGCTGTTTAGATCCTTTAAAGAGAGCATCAGTACTCACAGTTATCATTACTCATGATTTTATATATTTTGGGAAGACTTTCCAGCCTCATCTCTGTTCCTAAGCCAGAGTTCCAGAGAGAGGAACTGACTCTTCTATGGCCAAGGGGCTCATTAGTCTCAGAGCCAGGATGAGGACACAGCATTCCAGTTCGTGCTTGTTCCTCTGCAGTGCTGTGACTGTGGTGCTCTTAGGCCCCGTCACTTACAGTCACGTACAGATGGGAAGCTGACTGTGCTCATAGGCCACATGGGTTTCTAACTGTGAGACCCCTTTGAGACCACATACTCTAGATCCTTTACTCACAGAGAGGAAATGAAAGCCCAGAGACCCCATCTTGCCTAGACTCACGAAGGCTGCGGGTGCTGGAACCAGGACTAGACCAGCTCCTGACTCCAGCATGTGGTTCTGACATACAACACTGCTGCTTTGCTGATGGATGTACCTGGAGAGGGTTTTAACTCATAACCAAGACTCCCAGGAACTCAGGTGCCGAATCCTCTTGCTGGTGCGCTAAACTGTGGAAGGACACACAGTTCCATGTGATGATGGTGCTTGACATGGGAGGCTGAGAGATGTGATGCTCTTCATCCATCTCCCTTTGTGAGTCCGTGACTCCTGGCCCTCCTGTGGGCCTCAGCTTTCTTGCCTACAGTGAGAGGGCAATGAGGTGTAGTCGTCCCTTTATGTTTTAGAATTCTGCGACCCTTTTCCAGATGTGTTTGTGTCTCATGTTTTGCCCAGTAGAGGGGGTTATGTGCTCATAGACTGACAGCCCCTCTGTGCTCCTCCAGGTTGGATCCTTGTGGAGATGCCCCAAGGGTGTGGTTAAGAGACAAGCCCAGGCAGGTCTCAGGGGGGAGGCTGGGGTTGGAAACAGTGGTGGAAGAGTTCAAGTGCCTGTAATGTATGCCATTAGCAAAGGAAATTGAAAGTATGCCTAGGAAACAAATCATCAGGGCCCTCAAAGTTCCTTTTAGGTTAAGGCCACACCAAGAAGAACGACAGGCTGGGAAGCTGCAGGCTTGGATGTTCCTGTTGCCATACTTCCCTCTGTTCTTAGGCATGGTGAGAGTCCTGGGTGTCACATATGCTTATAATAGTGATACAGCAAATGGCTGGCACTTATCTATGGCCCACAGAGCTCTACCTCGTGTCGTGCCAGTTCTGGTCTGAGGTTCCTTTTCTAAATGACATAATGTGGGCACATTAGGAAGAAATATAATGTCTCCTTTTGGCACCCAGTATTTATTCATTTATTTATTTAGTCTTTACAAATGGAAGTTTAATAATCGCAGAGGTAGCAGCAAAGTAGAAGAAATAGTCCCTTGGAGTAGGAGGTGACTGGAGATTGTTGTGAACAGTTCATATCTTCCAGCATCAAGTTTTTACAAAGGTGGCATCTTCTTACCTGAAGCCTGTGAGCTGAGGTCTGGGAAATGACAGCCAGTTCTTTCTCCTTTAGTTCAGGGGGAGACCCCAGTGGATCAAGACAGAGTCCCAGGAGGCCAGATCTCCTGTGTGAGTATGGAAGAGAGCAGGAGGGAGATGTACAGTTTTAGAAATGCTGAAGCTGTAGTGTAGATTAGGAGAAGAGCTGTCATATTAAAAATATCCCACTGCTCATATTTCATACAGTCAGAATTGAGACTAGCATTTATGGTCAGGAAAGAAGGAGGGAAAGAGGAAAAAATGGACACGTTCAAGAGTTGGACAGTTACTGGCGCAGATGGAAGGAAAAGGAAATTCTTGACTCTTCTGATCCAGCTGAGGCCCAGGATAGAAGTAACCTCCAAAAGAGCTCAGCTAGTCAGAGATAGAGCCCAGACTCAGATCTTGATTAGCTATGGAAAATACTGTTTCAGGTCGTTCACCTGAAAGATGGCCCTGGATGGGGAGGAAGGCAGAGGTTACTTCAGGGCACTTCCTAGGCCTTGGTTGCCTTTATCTTTGTTTTCCTTTCATATAGAGAGGGTCAAGGCAGGTGTGGGAAAGTAGTGCTGCATACTATCTGATCACTGCTTTCTGCAGGGCTCTTGGAGTGTTTTTCTCGCATCTATTTAAATAGCATGTAATGGCAAGGTGTGAGTGTTTCAGTCACTTGAGCGAGATCACCCCCGAGGGCATCTACTTAGTAAGTGTTGACTACCTTTTTCACTCTGCCCTTGTCTAGTGCTCTGACCTGCCATCTTCTTTAATTTCCTGATGCTTGTCCTTTGTCTGCTCAGGCTGGTGGCCTACAGTGACGTCATTTTCTGTCTCTAGGAACCTCTCCATGGGTAGTGGTGTTTGTGAAAGATACTCCCTGAGGGAAGCTCTTGGCATGGCATAGTACATTCACAGTTTATGAGATGTGATCCCTGCCCCACAAGAGCCCACCCCAAAGTGGTCCAAACCACACTGATACACAATGAGCAAATATATTGGTGACTAGTCATAGAGAGTTTTTTTCAAAACTTGTTTCCATGTTCAGCCGACACTGACTTGTTCAGGAAGAGTGCCAGTAAAACCAATAAAAATAATAAGCACACTCACTCTCGTGTTAATACAGCTCTTTATGGTTTGCAGTGCACTTTCACAGACATTTCTGCTGGATCCTCCCATCAGGCATGACCGCCATGACAGGCATCACTGTTGGTTTTACATATGAAGAAACTGAGGCCCAGGATACAAGTAAACTCTAAAAGAGCTCAGCTAGTCAGAGATAGAGCCCAGACTCATATCTTGATTATTCAGTGCAAATTTTTTAAATTATGAGATTCAAATATAAGACAGAGTGGGTATTTTTGACTCTAAAACTGGAAGAGTATAGTGTGGCCTTGTATGCACATTGGAGACTCAGAAGTTATTCTTTATAAACATATGCATAAAAACTACTTGAAATCCTAAAAATCTGAAGTTACCACTTAATAATTTAGATTTTTAAAATAAATATTAATAAAATTGCTTTATGTAATAGACCAGCATTTTCATCTTGTCAAAATTACTTAAAATCAATTCTAATGTTTGTATATATTCTAGTGTTTAAATTCATCATAATTTATTTTAAGAGAGAGAGAGAGAGAGAATTTTTTTATATTTATTTTTTAGTTTTCGGTGGACACAACATCTTTATTTTATTTTTATGTGGTGCTGAGGATCGAACCCAGTGCCCCACGCATGCCAGGCGAATGCGTTACCGCTTGAGCCACATCCCCAGCCCCTCATCATAATTTTAAAAAGCTTCTTATTGCTTTCTTGGATTGTGTTAATCTTTGTTAGCATAAACTACTGTACAGTTCACAACTTTTATCTAAATATTTGTTGACATTTCAAAGTAGTTTCATAAAACTGATTCCCAGACTTAAGAATTTGAAGCATGTTTACATGTTTAGTGTTTGAAATGTATGTACACTTTTATTCACAGGTAGGGCCATGTTTTGGGTTCTGTATAGTCTTCCCAACATGATGAGTTTCTTATGTTATCATAGTTACTATAAATAACAGGCATAGAAACAAAATGCCAGCAGAGCAGTCTTACATGACTGGCATAGAGGGATCAAGACTGGAAAGATATTTGGTCAATGGAAATTGGAGGCTCTTCCAGGCATATGGGACAGAACTCTCTAAATCACTGCTTAGATAGTATTTCCCTTAAAACGTTTCCAGACATCCCTGTGGTGTACATATCAAGTATCAGATCACATAGTCTTCCTACATATTGCATGGCACTCTCTACTCGTCCCTTTAAGCACTAAACTTGCCACATTCTTCCTGCCTGTTTATTTCCAGTGGCTCCAACAAAACTGCCACCTCCTGAGAAAAGGGACTCATCACATTCATAGCAGTCAGCACGGAGCCTGGAACATTGTAGGTACTTGTAGTCGTCCGCTAGAGCTGCCATGACAGAATACCACGGAGGGGCATCTTAAACAACAGGATTTATTTCCTCACTGTTACAGAGGCTGGAAGTCCAGGATCAAGAGGCCACAGGGTTAGCATCCTCTGAGGCCCCTCTGGTGCCTTCTCACACCATCATCCTCCTGAGTACATGTGCCCCTGGAGTCTCGGTCAACCTCAGTCTCCTCTTATTGTAAGGACACGAGTCAGACTGGATTCAGGCCCACTCTAAAGACCTCATTACAACTTGATTACTTCTTTAAAAGCTCTATCTCCAAAAAATGATCACATTCTGAAGTACTGGAGGTTTAGGCTTCAATGTAGGAATTTTGGAGGAACATAATTCCCTATACCAGTATCCCATACATATTTTTATTGCGAAATATTTGACATGCTCATAGATGAATAAAAAGATAATCTTTACATTCCAGCATCCTGCCTATCTAGATGCTAATCTGCTCCTTTCTCGTCAGAGGTATAAACAATGGAATCAGTCTGGTATTTTATAAATTATGTCAGACGCACAGTCAGAGCCCTGGGTTCATGTCTTGGCTCTAGTAACCAACTCTGTGACCTGAACCACCTCTGGCTTCAGTCTCCCTTCTGTGGAATTGGGGTAATCACACCTACCACAGTAGACGTCTGTGAGACTCTCTGAAGTCATACATATGGGGGTGTCTGGCACAGGGCATACCATGAAGTAGACATCAGAAAACGCCAGTTTAAACTGTCAGTTGAAAGGTATGTTAGAAATAAGAAGAATTTCAATTTGCAGATGAGGAGAGCGCAGGTGCCGACAGCTCTAAAAGACACCCAGATTCAGCAGTGTTTTGGTAATCTCACCATGGCTATTCATGCCCACTGCTCTTTCAGCTCCAGATTTATTTAAGTTTGGTGGTTTACCCCTTTTGGAAAAAAATTACACAATAAAATTTTTATATTTAAGACACTTGTTTATAACCTACCATTTGTAGATTTCACTGAGTGATTTCATTTCTCATCTCCAGATTCTGGTAGGTAATCACATGGTAGTGTTGCCTAATTGCTGTTTTCCCTGAGAGTTATGTTAATGGGCCTTAAAATATCTCTTTACATAAAATATCATGTTGTCTCATCCTCAGGATAATGACGGATGCCTTTGGTGAGGCTTTTTACAAATGGACTCTGAAATGTCATGTGAATACAAATTCTTCTTATGGGAGATGGAAAGATTGTTTTTGTTGAGCAAATGACAGGTGATCAGAGTCCAAAGAGTGGCTGGGGAGCTGGGGAGTCCTATAAGAGTCAGCAGACCAGAGTCAGAGCCTTTATTGACCTTCTGGTCTAAGCAGCACCATGACCAAACTTTTAATTTACCAGCTTCTCATTGCCTCCCTCTGAGGATGTTAGAAATTATGGTTGTTTGCTCCATTTTTTTTTTTTTAATTTTCTTTCCAGGACAAGTTGTTCACCTCTGCTTCTCCTTTCTACTTCTCTTGAGCTCTCTCCTCTTCCTTCTTCCTCCTGCCTCATTCCTTGCTTCCCTTCCAGCCCTTACTCCCTTTTCTTCTTGTCTCCTGGTGGGCCTCCATGTCTGGACATTCTGCATGGTCTGCTCTCTGTCTCTCGCTCTCCTGTCCTGTTGCTGCTCCTTCCTCCCCTCTCTCTCCATATCCTGTAGAGAGGCAGAGGTGTGAGAGCCTCAGAAGCACAGCCACTGCCCCATCCTCACTTCCCTTTCTCCTACTCAGGAGTTCCTCAGGGAGACCTGGAATAGGGTCTTGGATATGTGTCCTCTCATTCTCCAGACATGGCAAGTGGATGTGACTTTGGTGTCCTTAAAACCATTGCTCCATGCAACACCCCTGAAATTGTCTCTAAGTTTCAGCACAGCCTACACCCCAGAGGGTGTTTCACAGCCCACAATCCAAGTAGGAGATTCACTTGGGATGGAGTTGGGTTTGACCTGAAAATATTTGTATTTTAACTGTTATACTAGTTGAGTAGCTTTAGGACACTTTCAGATTTGGTTTCTATCTTAAAAGTTTCATCAGTGTGTGAAAAAATCTTTATTGAGTTTTCAGTTTATAAAGTAGGTTACTAGCTGGGTGTGGTGATGCACACCTGTAATGCCAGTGGCTCAGGAAGCTGAGGCAGAAGGATCAAGAGTTCAAAGCCAGCCTCAGCAACTTAGCAAGGTCCTAAGAAACTCAGAGAGACCCTGTCTCTAAATAAAATATAAAAAGGGCTGGGGCTATGGCTCAGTGGTTAAGTGCCCCCGGATTCAATCTCTGGTACCAAAAAAAAAAATGGCAATTATACTTGTATTTCAATTAGTAATAGTATCTCTTTGTTAGATCTAGGCTCACCTGTTAACATATTAATTCTTGTCCATTTCTTGAGACAGTGGTTAAGTGAGAGGTCTCTGCCTGGTCAGAATCCAGTTTGTTAGAGGGTCTCAGGACCTAATATGATCCTGGGGGAACATTAGCCATAGCATTACTTATTTGAGTGGTTCTTATTCTGAAATTTATTGAGCAAGAGAATCTGTGGTTGATTAATGATGATCCAGGCAACTATGTGATCCTTTTTTTTTTTTAAAGAGAGAGGAGGAGAAAGAGAGGGAGAGGGAGAGTGGGGGGGGAGAGAGAGAGAGAGAGAGAGAGAGAGAAAGAGAGAGAGAATTTTTTAATATTTATTTTTTAGTTTTCGGTAGACACAACATCTTTATTTTATTTTTATGTGGTGCTGAGGATCGAACCCAGTGCCCTGCACATGCCAGGCAAGTGCGCTACCACTTGAACCACATCCCCAGCCCCCATGTGATCCTTTTTGAGATGATTTTCTTGAAGGGAAACAGACTGGCCCCGACCACCTCTCCGTTGGAAGGAACCTAAGATGTGAAACCTCTTCCTCAATCCTTGTCAACAGGACTGTCTCATTCATCACTTCCCCAGCCAGCCAGCTCCTAATACAGTGCCTGGAAAACAGTAGGAGCTCAACATGGCTTTTTGCAACATGCCTCTTGCAGTTTTCTCTAACTCCCACATAGCACCATGATGGCATCTTGCAAACTCTCTGCAGACCTCGCAACCACAGTTCTTTCTTTGTCAGGAATCACCTTGCCTTTAATCAACATGTAGCGTCTGTCCCACATTGCAGTGACACAGCCACAGTTATTTACGGGTATCAGTTTTCCTTCCCCAGGTTTCAGGGCCAGAGGACTCACTGAGAAGGCGGATCCAGAGGAGTTCAGGTTTCATGCTCCTGCATGTTGGCCAGGGCAGTAATTTGCCTTCCTCCCTTTCCTTGGTTTCTGCTCCAACCTGCCTGCAGCCTGCATTGCCCTTTTATTCGGGTTCGGTTCGATCCAGGCTTGCTGCCAGGATTCACGGCTCTTTCATTTCAACACATTTCCTGCAGAAAAAAGCCGAAGTGCTAAGAACCCTCAGCTAAAGCTATGACACTTCTTCAGTGAGTTTTGGAGGTACTCCTGAGTAATGAGAGTAGATGTAGAGTTGGTCTCTCTCAAATCTTTGGACATTAGAGGCCCCGACTCCCCACCATCTATGTGCTCCACCTTGCTATCAGCTCTTATCTCACAGGCTGCTTCCCTGCACAAACTGTGTGCCTCAAGGCTCCACATTTTTCTGAGCACTGCGTGCTGCTTTGCTGAACTGCCCACCATGCCCTTCAGCTTCCTTCCCATTCACCTGGCATCCTGTCCCCATCTTGGTGACACTTCCTTAGTCACATTGCCTGTGTATTCCTCCAGAGTTCAGGAGAACATTCTGTGTCTCTGTACACGGTGCTTAATAATACACTGGGTCTCTGATGAGGATGTACATTGCTCCTGACCAGGGAAAACTCCTTGTGGTCAACAACTACAGTGTGTGAAATGGCAGCTACACCTGCAGAAGTTTCACGTTTACACATTGCTCTGTCATTTGCGAAGCCCTTTCATCTGTATAATCTTATTTGTTTTTCACAACTGCACTGTGAGGTCGGTATTATCATCATCAGCTTGTATTTAGATTTTTAGAAGCCACTGTTTCAACTGAGTGACTTATTGCAAAGAATAGCATTTAATCATTAAAAGAGATGGTTTTCAATGGGAAATTTGGCATTTTTAAAATGGTCTGTAAATAGCCAATCAATCATGCTTAGGAAGTTAAACATTTAGGGGTTTAGAAGCATAATACCGAAATTCTTTCTGTACGAACTTGCATGAAAATAAGACGTCCTCAGTCACTGGAGATGTGTGTACTTTTACAAAAAATTCACCATATAAAATTTGCCTTTTAAAGCTGTGATCCAGATATCCATATTTGAAAAGCCAAACCACAATTTGTAAACCCCACTAGATATTTCCTTTAAGTAACTAAGTATTCATAGGTACTGTTTGAGTGCTTTGGCACTTGCAATCCAGGAAGAGTCTAATTTTCTGGAGTTAAAACTAATCTTCAAGACCAAATTTTAAAACAAAATTATTTTACCAGATGATAATAGCTAACATTTATTTACAGGTTACTAGGTGTCAGAACTTTCTATGTATTATCTCCAAACCTTACCAGAGATTTTGAGAGAGGTTGTTTCCTCCAGTGTATAGAGGATGAAAGGTGACCTTCTTCGCTGATTGCTCACAGCTAGTGGGAACTGGACAGGGATCAGCTTCTGTGTTTGACTGCATCATGAGCCCTCCCTGGATATAATCTTATTATAAGATATCATGCTATTTTTTGAGAAAGGGGTGATAAGGAGAAATTCTGTCCCTTTCAGTTATTTCAGAATTTCACAATAGGGGGGCAGTGGGCTTGCAAAGGGTTTTCATGTATCCCAGGGAAGAACCTCATTGAGTGTCTGCTGATGTCAAAGACTTCAAGGCCCCAGCAAAAGACAGTGACACATTGTGTCTTAAAGAGTTGTCCTTATGGCAAGCAAGTCTCTGTGACCTTCCAAATTAAAAAAAAAAGTGAAGAAAAATAAAAACAAATCTCCTCCCCTTTTTTAAAAAATTAGTGTTAATTAATCCTGTGCAAAGAATGTAATACAGGGAATGAAAGAATGCTGTGGCATCCAGTGTCTGATTTATGGATTTTTTTATTTGTTCTTTTTAGTTACACATGACAGTAGAATGCATTTTGACATATCATACATACATGGAATATAACTTCCCATTCTTGTGGTTGTACTGATGTGGAGTTACACAGGTCATGTATTCATATATGAACATAAGCAAGTTACGTCTGGTTCATTCTACTGTATTTCCCATTCCCATCCTCCTCCTCTTCCCTATACCACCTCCCTCCAATCCAATGGAACCCCCTACCCATACCTATTGTGTCAACATCTGCATATCAGAAAGAATATTCGGCCTTTGGTTTTTTGGGATTGGCTTATTTCGCTTAGCATGATAGCCTCCAGTTCCATCCATTTACCAGCAAATGTCATAATATCATACTTCTTTATGGCTGAGTAACATTCCATTATGTGTGTGTACCACATTTATCCAGTCATCTGTTGAAGGGTACCTAGGTTGATTCCATAGATTAGCTATCATGAATTGAGCTGCTATGAACATTGATGTGACCGTGTTACTACATAGCATGCTGATTTTTAGTCCTTTGGGTATATGTCGAGGAGTGGGATAACTAGGTCACTTGGTGGTTCCATTTCAAGTTTTCTGAGGAATCTCTATACTGCTTTCCAGAATGGTTGCACCAATTTGCAATCCTACCAGCAATGTATGAGTGAACCTTTTCCCCCACATTCTTGCCAACATTTATTGTTATTTGTGTTCTTGATCATTGCTATTCTGACTGGAGTGAGATGAAATCTCAATGTAGTTTTAATTTGTGTTTCTCTGATTGCTAGTTATATTGAATATTTTTTCATATATTTGTTAACCATTGTATTTCTTCTTCTGTGAAGTATCTGTTCAGTTCCTTTGCCCATTTATTGATTGGATTACTTGTTTTATGGTGTTATGTTTTTTGAGTTCTTTATATAACCCAGAGATTAATACTCTATCTTAGGTGTCGGTGGCAAAGATTTTCTTCCGTTATATATGCTCTCTATTCATGTTTTTGATTGTTTCCTTTGTTGTGAAGAAGCTTTTAGTTTGATACCATCTCTTTTATTGATTCTTGGTTTTACTTCTTGCGCTTTTAGAAGTCCTGTTGAGGAATTCAGTTTCTAAACTGACACGATGGAGATTTGGGCCTACTTTTTCTTCTAGTAGCACAGGGTCTTATACCTAGGTCCTTGATCCTCTTGAGTTTTGGTTTATGGATTTTTACTCCTTCTCTTTCCAAATTTTGTGGGTCAGTTTTTGAAAATAAAAACAACCTTCTTAGATTCCTCTTTTAGAAGAACACATATTAGTGCTGGGACTGTAGCTCAGTGGTAGACCGCTCACCTCACATGTGTGAGGCACTGGGTTCAATCCTGAGTACCACATAAAAATAAAGATATTGTGTCCAACTACAACTAATATATATGTATGTATATATATATATATATATATATATATATATATTACTAAGTTAGACAAAATAGATGCTATAAGATTAAAGCAATATTTTATTTTATGTGTTGATGGTAAAGAAAAACTGTTTTCTATTCCCTTGATTCTCAACCCTGGCTGCATACACATCATGACCAACTAAGAGAACTTTAAAGAAATTCCAATGCTCAATCCCAAGCAGTAATCCAAAAAGAAGACCCCATACATTCTGCTTAATGGTGGGGACATGGGCAACATTTCTGATAAGCACAGGTGGGTGACATACATGGTCAGAAGTGGTGAATGGCACAGTACTATAACCAGCATAGCAAAAAATTGACCACTTCCACCTCATTTTTATGTTTTAGAACTTTTCCACAGTGAATGCCTATGTTTTCTTTTACCCACGCCACATTTATTTCTCCTTTTTTCTGATGCTAGCACCCCTCTTTTTCTTTGAGGATTTGCATCGCACTCTTATCTCTTTGTGTGGTTAGAATGAAGCTAGTCTCTGGAACTAGAGGTGATCATGTGACACAGGTGGCCAATGCAAATTTATATCACCTGATCACTGTGACAGGCTCAGGGATGGGCACATTTTCCAAGTTAAGCTTTGAAGAGTTACTGCCCACTCTTTTGCTGGACCAGTTGGCACACTTCTTTAATAACTGTTTACCAAGCTAAATGGGTAATGAGGCTGTAATGACCATCCTGACCCCACAAGGGGAAGGTAGAATCAAGAGGTGCAGAGAGACGCCTTATGATAGCGTTTGAGCACCTGGATTGAACCATGTCCATAATCCTGGACCTTTGGGTTAAATGAGCTCCTGAATTCCATTTTACTGAAGCCAGTTTGGTTAGATTTCTGTCATTTGAAACATAAAGAGTTAAAACTAACTCTTCTCAATGGGGCCAAGACACCAAACAAAGGAAATGATGTGTTGCTATTGGGCTGAAGAATCATGACAGGAACATACCCTTCTGGGAAGTCTAAGTTTCTGTTAAAACACCTCCCATCCCAAAGCACTAGGTCTGTCTGACCAACAACCCTTTCCATATCATCTACCCCCCACCTACTACTTTCAGGGTTTCCTTTTCTGGATATGCTTGGTTTAGGGCTAAACAGAGTCTAGGCCTTGTTATTTGACCCATGAAAATTAATTTAGTACTTAATGTGTTATAACACTACTTTTGGGAACCATGGCCATATGGAGAGAGGCTCAGCTGTGTGCCATGTGTTAAGTCACAGGCAGGATTGAATCAAGGACATACACTAACAGTGCAGAGGACCTGGATGCCAGGTTCAGGGATGTTTACTTAATCCGATAGATGATGAAAAGCCAGGGAAGGCCTTTGAGCAGAGAAGTGATGTCCCCAACCTTGGTTCAGAAAGAGTAACCAGACAGCAGAGTGAACAGTGGCAAGAGTTTAGAAAAAAGAAGGTCAATTTGTGATTGTTGCAATTGAGAACTCAAATGGGGGCTGGTAAGAAAGTGAAGGATATGAAAACCATTGTACAAATAGATCCAGGGCTTGATAATCTGCAACTGAAGGAAAGAAAGGGATTCTAAATAATTCTAAAATTTGAGCTTCAGTGATAAGAATATGGATATGCCATAAACCCATTTGAATGTAGCCAAACTATTTAAGCTCTCGTGGACTGTCTGTTCATTTATGAGGCATTAATTATAACTATGAGTAATTACTTAGCAGGTGATTATGAGGATGGATAGAGACATAGCTATGTAATAGCTTTTACCTCAATGTCTGGCACCTGGTACATGCTAAATTAACGTTAGTACTTGACTCTGCACTGTGCCAATCTCCCACTGTTCCTACATATAAGAAATATAACCAGTTTCCTCTCCTGTCGGATTATGAAGCAAGGACATAGCAGCCCTCTGAACAAAGACCCTGACTCTTAGCTCTTTGTAGAAACAAGCTCAGAGTAGATAGGCCAGCATGGTTCAGCTTGGCATTCACAGCTTTGACACAGGCACCAAGACTGTTCTCTCACATTGCACGGGTCACCAGCAGCCCTTAGATGTGAATATCGCTGCATCATCCAGTGGGACTGTTTAGAAGGCAATGTCAGGATATCAGCCTGGTTGTTTATTTTGTTGTATTTTATACACTCAAGGCACGTAGAGGGCATGCATGAAATTTACTGGGGGCTAAGCATTGAAAGGGTGAGTCTGATGTATACTTCCTAGAATCAGTATTAATTTTATGAAGCCAATTCTGAACTACCTTACTTTCCCACTATGGCAAATTTTTATTTCAAAGTGCAATTACATAGTTACTTGAGCTCAGAAAGCACAAGAATGTTTTAAGGAAGAATAAAAACTAATAGAATTAGAGTATCATGAGCACAAATAAGTCCCCTTGACTTAGTTGTTTGGGGTGAGTGTAGCTTAGGGTTTTCAAAATCTTTTAGGCTTCAGCTGACTAAGAACATAGTGCTTCATCCTGCCAGCAAGGGAGGATTTGTTTCACTGTTTGGTTAGTGGTGATAATTCCTAGGAATCCTCTGGTGCTTAGGGGTTGTTGTTCCTCATTTGTGGATTCCTTAGTCCACTGCTCTGACTGCACCATCAGCCTCTTGAAATCAGAGATTGTGCCTCATCCACACTGTTTGAAGTAAATGTTTAGTAAGTACCTAAACCAATTAATTAATAGGAAAAACAATGATGAAGACCTAGTTATATTCTAGATATTTTTCTTGTGGCCCTAACTCTATTTGTTTTGCTTCTTAGGTTCTTAAAACTGAGAAATAATTCTTGTCAGCAATGTTGTTATTGGGAAGTGAGATAATAGAGGATCTCCACTTTTATATCATGGGAAAATAAATGTGATACTGTGGCAAACTCTACTGGAGATGAGAGAATATGGTACTTCCGTTGAGCTTTGATCTATAGACAGTCCAGAACATTGCAAACAATATTGGCATTGAATTGAATATGCCCCCTTAGTCTCCCATGTGGCCTGAGGGAGCCAAAATACAAAGTAGACTCTGCTTATTGACAAAGGGCAAGTTAACTTTTGTTGTTGTTGAACTAAGCCTTTGGAGAAAGTGGACTGTAAATCATAGATGGTTGGTTTTATATACTGTTCTTCTTATAATATCTTCAAGCCATCCTTCCATCTGTCCCATGTAGAATGTTCTCCAGTTCACATATCTGGGGACATATAGATGTATATGTATATGTACCCTACAGAAAAAGCCCAAATTTCTACTTGAAGTAATAGGAAGAAGGAGGTGACCTGATTTTCATCCCAGACTGTAGGCTCATAGTACTATAAGCAACTCAGTGTATAGAGCAACAGATGTTTGTCCACACATTTTCAGAAGCAAGAATCTTAGAGATTGTCAAAAATGAGAAGTAGATGAAAAAGAAATACTTTAAAAAAACACATAAAGTTAAATATATGAGGATGTTCATTGTAATTCACAGAAGAGAAAAAGATGCATCCAATAAAGAAGGAATGGGTAAAATAAATTTGCATAAATTCCTGTACCTATATCCATGAAATGTGTATGTAGTCACCTATTTTTTAAAAATGATGTAGCCATATATGAACCAACAAAGAATAATGACCAAGAAATATTGGAAAATGAAAAGACAGTTAGATCAACCTGGAGAGCTGTATGTTTCTCTCACTACATGGATATGTTTATACACCCCTCATAAAACAATAGTAATCTCTAAGGGAGGGAACTTGAGAATTTTTTTTCTTTTCTTTTTTTTTATTGGTTGTTCAAAACATTACAAAGCTCTTGACATATGAGAATTTTTTTTTCATTTTTGGATCATTCAATTCCAAATTGATTAGTGTTCCCCAATGAACATGCACAAGATGATCAACTTTGAAAATCTTTTTTTTCCTCCTGGTGCATGGAAAAGCATCCTGGCTAACCACCCTGTATACACAGTATGAGCACAGTCTGTGGTCTGACTCATAACACAGAAGATGGTGGTGGCCCTTGGGAAAGGTAAGGCGGAAAATACAGTGAGTAGAGTTAGCACTTGTGCTATCTTTAGCAGGTGTGCCATAAATTGCAAGCATAAAATATTTTTATCTGCCTTTTTTAAAAAAATGTTCTTTAAAGACTTAGAGCAAAAGAACAGATTCTTTGTGAGAAATACAAAACAATTCTCCTCTAACTTGAAGCTCTCGGTCAGTTGTATATGTCCTTAGAATTAGAGGTCAGAGTCCTGAATCAAACTGTGCCTTCAGTTAGCATTGTGACCTCAAATTGAGTCACTTAATTGCTGATCTCTTGTTTCCCCCACCTGTTAAAATTGATAATAATAATCCTTAACGTCACATTCCTGAGTGGGGTGTTGTGATGTTTAATAAGATCATGTTGGCAAAATGCTTTGAGCTCTTTAGATAAAAGACACAATATAAACACAAAGTCTCATTAGGATAATTATACAGTGATTTTTCACATTTAGGGTTTATATCCAAGGCTGAATGCAATGATGGAGGTCATCCTAGGAGAGCATGGATGGAGATTGTCTTTCTAAATCTGAAAATAAAATTCCTAACACATGCTGAGGGTAGATATAGTAGAAATATTGTTTTTTAGAAAAACACAGCTTAGTTTTGAGAGATGTTTCAAAATGTGAAAGTACAAAATTATTTTAAGTTCTATGTTTAGCTGAAAACATCTTTTATAAAAGAGATGATCTCTCCCATCTCCTGAAAGAGGAAAAAATAAAAGGAAGCTCTTCAAGAATATCATTGCTATTTATAAAGTTTTATCATTAATATGCTGGTGAAGTGGTGAAACCTGTCTGACCCACGGTGCATACGGAAGGTTGACTCACCGCTGCTTGGCAGTCTCTTCCCAGGTGGCATTGTACCAGTTGCTCCTGTGATGGAGCAGAGGACGCACGTCCTCTCCCTACATTCTTCCTTCTCAGGCTGTCCTGAGAGCCCAGCATGTTTACTGCAGGCTCCCCACCCTTTGGCACTGTGAGTGCGCGCTACCACTATAGTCGAAGGTACAGACAGCCGATTTCAGTTCCCAAGGCTTGGAAGTGCCGACTCAGGAGGTCAGTAACCCCAGAGGAAGGTAAGCCTGAAAGCAGAACCCTGCTCTTACTTGCAGGTGGGGAAAGAAGAGTTTTATTTGAAATGGAGATAAGTCTAGATTATAAGAGTTGAAGTTCCTCTTTACTTTTCTAGTTTTTATGAACTGTACTGTGAAAGAAAAATTCTTCGTGAAAGGTCATTGTCTGGCACATAAGTTAATTTAGATGTCCTGCAATCATAGCCTGTAGAGCTTTTGATTTCAATTAAAAATCATATCATCTGAATATTAATATTTTTCTTATATTCCATTGCACAAAACTAAGGATTAGTATGTTTAATTTGTAAAGGAAAATTTTGAAGTAATCTTTCTCTGGAGAGATTGTTTTCATCATAAGGTCTTTGGAGTATGAACGTGACTTTTTTTTTTTTAAGAGAGAGAGATTTTTTTAATATTTAATTTTTAGTTTTCGGCAGACACAACATCTTTGTTTGTATGCAGTGCTGAGGATCGAACCTGGGCTGCACGCATGCCAGGCGAGCGTGCTACCGCTTGAGCCACATCCCTAGCCCCTTTGACTTTCTTTTTAAATACAAAGGCTCTATACCACACTTTAAAGACAGGTTGATGTAATAAAATGCTATGTCAATATTGACAGATAGTTTATCTAGATTATTTAGCCAAAGTATGCAAAAACATTTTGTGCCTAATATTTAATATGAAACTTATTTAAATAATATTCTTTGCATTTAATAGTTAATGTGGGCATTTTTAGAATGTAAGAGAAAGAGATTTTTCTATTTCTTTTTACCTGTAAGAACTGTCTCTCATCCCTATCAAACCTGTTTAACTTTATGTTCAAGTTAGAGAAATTACTTAGGAGAAATAAATTATGTAAAATATATTAATTTCAGTCTTAAGGGAAAAGTTGACATTTTTTACTTTCCCATTTCTGTTTCCTGGTGCTTATTTTGAGGCCGTCTATATTTTCTCTTTTTTCTAGTTTGTTCTAATCTTTTAGATGGGCTTCTTAATATGCCCCTGAGAATCTTCATTTGGAGAGGAAATCAGCCATTTCCAATGGTTACAAGTGGAGTGGATTTTAAACCATGAGAAAACTTATTGATAAAACAAATGAGAATATTCCTTAGGTTATAATTGCATAGTGGAGACTAGTAATTAAAACAGAAAAAGCTGAAGATTTTTATAGAGATGTGTAGACAATGAGTAAGATAATTTTAAGTTTCCAGACTACATTTTGTGAACTTTTAGCATTACTTAGAGATACATGCAGGCTCACATTTGCTTAGAATTGACACAGTTTCATCTGATAAAGATAAATCAGAATCAGTTTAAGAAATGTTTGAGCAAATTCAGAACATATTGTATCAGTATTTTGATTTGGGATATCAAAGATTTTCTTTCTAGGAACATAGAGAAGGTTGTTATTCCTCTTCCCTATTACCATCCCATTACCAATAACCTACGATAAAAGAACAGTAGGCATTGAAATGCAGGGTTAATCTGAATTCTATTCCTAGTCCAAAAACTAATTTGCTCCATGGCCCTGAGTACATTTTTTTATAACCAATGTTTGCTTTCATGGTTCTTCCTTTAAGAAGATAGTCCTCTTTGTGTCCTTTCTGTCTTAATTGGGATTATACAAAGATGTTTGCTGTATAGTGAGTGCTAATTGTTAGTAGATGTGGGTGAAGCACATAGCACAGATTAATGTTTATTATCAAAATCACTGCAAAACATTTGTTATTTTACATTTGTTATTCCATATCTCTATAAATTCGTGGTTTTGTTTTTGTTTTTGGTGGTGAGCTATATCCCCAAACTGAGCTATATCCCCACCTCTATAAATTCTTATCTCTGAAGTGGACTTTATAAATTTATTGGAGTTCAAGAACACATTTAGTTTAATCCATATAGTTGAGATTTTTTTTCAATAGCAATTATTACAGTAAAATTATTTGTTTTGGGGGGAAATTGTTAAAGAGCATATCTGAGTTAAATAAGAATACTCCAAGAAATGAATGCTACCTTGTAAATCTCATAGCTCCTGTATTTCCCAGAATGCTAGTAATCAAAATGTAGCTATGGCTTCCTTTCACTCCAGATTTTAAATTACTCTCAGGTAAATTTCGGATATCCACATTGTCCTCTCTATGGCAGGAAATTACAAATGCTTTCATTGCTATTGCCAGAATCTGAGGGTGTATAGCTTCCAGCAGTGGCACCTGGGTTTGTTTTCTTTCTCTCTCTTTTGAAATGGGGGCTGGGGGTTTGTGAGCGCTGTTGGAAGGGTGTGATTTCTTTGTCAACACTCAACAGTCAAAACATTATTTCCTACATTAATCATCGAGAAACTGCTAGCAAAGACCTGTGTCCTTTTACTACTGGCACAGACCGAAAACTGGATCTTTTTGTTTTCTCCCCCATTGTTCTTTGAGTTCTCGATAAGTGATAAACTGGACCTGCGACTGAGTTTAATTTCAAGCCAGATATTCTCAGCCCCTGTGGGATGATCCATACCTCATATTAACTCTGGGTCATTGACTTCATTGCTGTGCTTAATTGGTTGTGGTAGTAAATAGTGTTGGTGGTAATAATGATAACAACCATTTAGTGAGTGCTATAAAAAGTGCTTTAGGATCTCACCTTGTTTATTCTCACAGGAAGTTTGGGAAATCTCTATTCTATTTTATACATGAAAAATCTGCCCAAAGTCAGGTGGATAGTAACCATTCTGAATCCAAGGCCTAGATTTCCTCATGGAAAAAAAATTTGTATCTTGTATTGTTTATTTTTGCAATTTATGATTGTGTCTGGAGTTCCCTTCTGCAGGCAGTTTAACTGAGAGAGGAATGGGGTAGCTAATCGTGAGCAGAAGGAATCTAATCCCAGGAGTTTGAATGCAAAAGAAGATTTTTTTCCAAGTTATGTCCCTGAACAAAGCAAGAATTAGTATTTTTTAAAAAAAGAACACTTTAAAATAGGGAATTTTTTTCTAATCAGTTATAAAGAATAAAATTAGGCTTTCTGGTCTATAGGTCAACTCTATAGGTCAACTCCAGTGAAAAACTCAATCTAAAAATAGCTGTCTTTTCTCCAATGTGTGATTTTGGTACCTTTGTTAAGGGTCAGATGATTGTATCTCTGTGGGTTTGTCTGTGTTTTCTATCCTGTTCTGTTTTCTACGAGTCTGTTTTTATGCCAGTACCATACCAGTTTTATTACTGTAGCTCTGTAGTATATTTTGAAGTTAAGGATTGTGATGCCTCCAGCATTCCTTGTTTTGTTTAAAATTTTCAAGCTGTTCTTTTTAGTTCTGTGAAGAATATCATTGGTATTTTGAGAGGGGTTGCATTGAATCTTTGATTGCTTAGAGCGGTTACATTGAATCTGTAGATTGCTTTTGGTAATATGACCATTTTAACAGTATTTCCTCAGTAAAATGGGAATTCAAGTACTTGCTTTTAGGGCTAAGAAAAATCATAGCACTAACCAAATGTCAGGGTAATAGCTAAAATTTGGTACCCATTTTTTTTTTAAACCAAAAAACCGGGGACTGTACCCAGAAGTGTTTAACCACTGAGCCACATCACCAGTTCTTTTTACTATTTATCTTGAGACAGGCTATCACTAAATTGCTGAAGCTGGCCTAGAACTTGCAAACTTCCTGCCTCAGCCTCCAAAGCTGCTGGGGATCCGCCTTTTATAGCTAGACCTTGTATATTCCTTTAAGATGAGAGACTCCAACCACTGTCCACCTCAACTAGACTCTTTGACTCTTACCTGCCCAGAGCTACCTGAGAAACATTGTGATGGTTGTTACAAGCAGGCATGTGAGAGAATCTAGTGAAATATAATGATGCAAATGGCTCTGCTGGGAGAAGTTAAGGTGGTGGGGAATGCTGTCACCTGAAACCACTAAGGTCTATGAAACCTCCTGACTACAAAGAGTTAAGAGTGAAGCAGTGGTGTAGAAAGAGAACTCCTTAAGTGGTAACTGAAATCTGGCCAAGAAAAGCAGTAGCAGGAGTCTGAGAGCAGGTTTAGGAACATGAAGGCCAGACAGGTGAGGAAGAACCACAGGACTAGTGGAAACAGGTAAGCAGTACCAATCACCTGATTAATGCAGGTGCTGACCACAGCTGAGCCTCAGGTGGTGGCTGCTTTGTGGCTGTGGCCTGCGGAAGAACCATCTGCATTGAAAAGGTGGTGATGAGGGAGGTGGGGGTGGATGTGAGGGAGGCTGGCAAGACAGCAAGTCTGTCTCTGATCAAGATATCTTTGTGAGTTGAGCATGAATCTGATCTCCTTATCAGGGCTGAGCACAGGCCCTAAGGACTTGGGCCTTACATATCTCTTCCCTGAGCAGCCTATGATCCAGTCTGTTGAAACATATGCCATCTTCTGAACACACACATTCCTTATGTGTTCCATATGTGTCCCTTCAGCTTTGCCCAGGTAAATTGTATATATTCTGCAAGCATCAAGTATTATTTCCTGTGAGAATGGTCCTGCCCCTGCCCCTCTCACTTAGCACTGCCTTAGATGGCTCTACTCTGTGTCACATTAGTACTCTCCTTTAGCACTTAGATTCATTTAGTTCTTCATTTTCCTTGTGGGAGACTGACTCCTTGGAGGCAAGGACTTGCCTTAGTTCTCTTTGCATCACATAATGCAGTACCCAGTGTACTAGGTGCTTAACCAGCATTGACTGAATGGACAAATGAAGTTTTGATGACTATGTAAATATCGCTTGTAAAATTGATACACTGATCATATATTGAACTAAAGATGAGCAAAGGTCATAGTTCATCTTCTGAGGTCTGCTTAGCAGTTGGTTGAATGGTAACGATAGAGATGTTTGCAACTTCTCAAACATAGATAGGCAAAATTAGGAAGGAAGAAAACTTCCAGGAGTCAATGATCTTATCAGCTAAAATAGTCATTTTCATTTTTTTAATTATGGTGCTTTACAGGCATTGGGGTTTTGTCTGTAGTCAGGAGGTGGAAAATACAGACTTTACAGCTCCCATGAGACACTGCAGCAGCCATTACTCTGTATTTACTTACTGGCTCTCTCCAATAAAGGTGCATTGTTGGTCATGCAGCAGAGGAAGGAAATCCTAAGTGCTTTTGTCATGAGACAAAGAGAGACTCATGTTTGCATGATGTTCTTGTGGTGACTGCAAACAAGCAGCTGGATGATTCAAGTGGTTGAAACAACAATGACATGTTCCAGAAAAGGAACAGATGCGACACAGACAGGCTTCTGGCAATCCAGTGACCATACATTGCACGTTCAACTCTTTCCTGAAAAGAATGTCTTGGAAAATATTCAGATTTTCATGATTTCTGTATATGTATGATTAGGTCTCAATGTTCAGGAAGCACTAGGCCAGTTATTTCTAATTATGTCATTGCCCTGAGGTTAGGCCCTTAGGGTGCTTTGCTCAGAGTCCTGGGCTGCTTTGTTGTTCCTCCTTGGACAAACAGGAGCAATACTCCACAGGCCTAATACTCCATAGGCCTGGGCTGTCCATTCTTGCAGAAGTTAAAGATAAAGTGCAGGTATTAGCAGTATTATCCTATAGGGCCTTTAGGACACAGCAGATTGAGAAGAAAATCAAGTTGACATTCTATACAGAAGAGACAGTAGGAAACTAGCTGGGGAGACCCTGGAGAGCTGCCAAGGGAGGAGACTTGACTTAGACCTCAGGGAGCCAAGCCTGGAGAAATTCCTGAGCTAAAGTGCAGCAAATGGCTCTTTATCTGGTTTCCCACAGTTGTGGGTAAAAACTTGGTAAGAATAATTAAAGGGTAGGGTAACTAATTCTGCATAACTAATTAATGAAGCAATTTTCAGCCAGGATTGATTTCACTGTTAAAGAGATCTCTGCTTTGAAGTAGGTGCTGGCTGCTTTGTGGCTGTGGCCTGTGGGAGAACCATCTGCGTTGAAAAAGGTGGTAATGGTACTCCTTATAATTGAGGAGATGGTCTAAAAGGAGTCAGAGCTAAAGGTACTCACTGCCATGGCCATGGAGCTGGCTCTGAGATGGAGCACTAAAAATCACAGACAAAGTGTTCAAAGTGATGAGGGAAATGTGTGCTTTATTGTGGCTGGTGTTATTATTCAAGGGGCTCCCATCTAGAAAGAGGACTGTAATAATGGTGGGTGTTATTTAATTTAAGGTTGGGGTAGACTGTACCTTCATGTACTGATGCCTGGTGAGTTTTGTGTGTTCTGTAGGAATCCAGCTATTGACTGAAAGGGCCATGTTTCATGGAGAAGCAAACTGTCATTGGAGAAGATGGCTTCATAATTGGGTATACCCTACCCTATGTTCACAGCTTTTATGTAAAGAAACAATATTGAACAAGAGCAGAACTTGTGTATAGAAAGAAAGACTAGAAGAAATCCACTAAAATACTGTAATAGTCATCCTCGATATTGGAGCTATGGTTGACTTTTTTCCTTGTATTCATCTGTATCTTCACTAAAAGTAAATTCTACCTTAATAATAAATTTTAAAAGGGACAGATAGAAGGGCTCTTGATACAAATGTCACCAGCTACGCAGCTTTGCTTCATTTTTTTAAAAATTAATATTTTTTCAGTACTGGGGATTCAACCGAGGACCTTGCATATGCCAGGCAAATGTTCTACATTTGAGGTATAACTGCAGCTTGTGCTTTATTTTAATTAACTCCTAATTGAAGGTATAAGAGGCTTGGATGGTTCAAAACAATGGATCATTCCAAATCACAAATACATAGAAATACTCATTTTGTTTAATTCCTACCTCGAAGTTGACTGAATTCACATCAAGTAGTCAGTCGACTTTTGGGAAGTATACGTTAGAACAAATGACCACAGAGTACATGGGTCAAAGTTTGGACACAGGGCTCCAAATTATACCAAGAAATGCAGACATTGGAGACGTAGCCAATTTAGAGGTTGATATGCCTTGGGGTGTCAAACATTTTGTTTGTGCTTTGGCCATAAGTATTTTATTCCCTTGTTCCCTCCACACTGAAGCCATTGTGAAGAAAGCAGAGAAGCCTTTACTCAATTGTCAACGTGTGTGAGAGCAAAGGTTCTGTGAACTTCTTCCTACCTTCTTTTCATTTCTGCACACTGGTACTACAGAGTGCGGTTGTGACCTGGCAGCTACACCTTTTTGACAATATAAGCTCAGTAGCTCAAGGACTTCAGAGTTGTGTAACTTTGTGCTGTACCCTCCATTTCTTCCCGTCTGCACACATCACTTGCCAGAAGACTCCCATCCCATTATCTGTATCGCACATTGATTGCCATTCCTCAACTCTAAGTTGTGGGCTCTTGGAGCACAGAGATGACATCTTAAACTTCTGTTGATGGAGCAGCAATGAAGTAGAGCATATGCCAGTCACCTAATGCATTGGGGTCTTTGGTAACCACCTTCTCACCTCTACTGTCACTGGAGAGTTTTTGTGAGTTTAAACCCCCTGGTGTCTAAAATTCTTCCCATGTGTAGCCCTTTCATTAAGTACCTCCAAGGATTTTTAAAATGTTTTTGGATTGCTATGCTTACTATTGGTTAAATGGAACAATAACAATTTCAATATTTTTCTTAATTAAAAGAATTATATAAGAAAACTACTATAGGAAACAAAAAGGCAACAATAAAATCTTCCATAACCCAACTGCCTCAACTCTTTTCATAAAGGCAGATAAGGTCCATCTATTTTATATTTTTATACTACTTCCTAAGGTTACTTCAAACCTTTAATGTCTCTATGTAATCTTGTTAATTATAGCTTCTTAAATTATAATGGATGATAATATTTTATCATTTAGATGAACCATGGTACTAAATCTATTATTAAACATTTAGGTTATTTCTGACTTGAAATTAATAGAAAATACCATGGTTGATATCTTTATTCACATAGCTTTTTGTTTCTATTAGATTATTTCCTTAAAGCAAATTTATAGAAATATAAGTAGTAAAATGATATATTTTATTAATACTATGCTTTCTTCCAAAGAATTATCCTAATACATAACACTATCAATACAAATAAAATGGTAATTACAGTCTTTATTTTAAGCAGCTTTATGGAGATATAATACACATGCCATCCAATTAACCCATTTAAAAAGTAAAATTCAGTAGGTTTTAATATATTCAGAGGGTTGTGCAACCATCATTACAATTCTAGAACATTTTCTTTATCCTCCCCCTCTAAAACCCCATGTCCATTAGCAGTAATACTCACTGTTTCCCCACAATCCCCTTCAGCCCTGGAAACCACTATTTTCTGCCTCTGTAGATTTTCCTATTCTGAACATTTCAAATAAATGAAATCATTATATATTATATATATAATATAATATAAATAATATATAATAATATAATATATACATAAAGAAATATTCCATTGTATGGATATAGCTCCTTATGTTTATCCATTCATAAGCAGGTGGACATTTAGGTTGTTTCTACCTTTTAGTGGTTATGAATAATGCTGCTACGAACATCTGTGTATAGACATATGCTTTCCTTTCTCTTGGGTATATACAAAGGAGTAGAATTGCTAGGTCATATTGTAATTCTATGTTTAATCTTTTGAGGAAATGCCAGATTGTTTTCCAGAGCTGCTGCACCACTTTATCTCCCCACCTACAATGTATGAGGGGTCCAATTTCTTTACATCCATTCCAACATTTGTTATTTGCCTTTTTGTGTGTGTGTGGTGCTGGGGATTTACCCAAGGGTCTCGTGCATGTGAGGGAAGCACTCTACCAACTGAGCTGTATTTCCAGCCCTGTTATTGTCTTTTTGATTATAGCCACTCTGTTAGGTATTTTATTGATATGCATTTCACAGGATTTTTAAAAAAATTTTCATATTTTAAATTACCTGGGTAGAGTTGAAAGCATTTTTTAAATGCTTTTAAAACATTTAACATTTTTTAAATGTTTTTAAAATCAATATAATTTATAGAATGAATATGCAAAGCATATAGAAAACAACAGAAATCAATCAGCTTAAAGATTGTGAGAGAAATGTGCCATCAGAAATAAATATAAGATCTGAAATAGCATTAAAAAAACAACTAACATTTGAGTAGCAGTTTATAACTACATAGCACATTTATATTAACTCATTTACTCTGAATAATTATCATCTTAAGTGTTATCCAAAGGCAACTTTAAAAAATGTAAAGGACTGCGTTTGAATCTTCATTAAGGTTAATAAAAATATATTACATGCAAAGGCATTAAAAATTGTTTTTGTGTGGAAAAATTTTAATGAGCTAAGAATACTGACAAGTTGTCTATACTACCAAGAAGAAAATGTCTACTGGATAGCAGAATTATTTTAATTGAGATTTAATACATTTTAAAATAAATATTTGTTATTTTAAAATGCCTTATATCAAAAATGCTTTATTGAGTTGCATACATAGAAATCCATCTTGAATGTAGTCAGACATTAAAAGACAGAGAAAAGAGAAACTCCCATGCAAAGTGTATGATCCTCTATTGATGTAATTTGGAGGGTGCAACAAAATAGCTTTCCTCAAAAAGGGCTCTTCCCACTTTACTAGTACAGAATTTTCTTCTTCTTTTTTTTTTTTTTTGGTCATTAAAAAAACATTTTATGACCATTATGGAAAAAATGCATCAGCAGGATAAAGAAAATATTTTCTCTCATCATCACTCACAGAAAAATTACTGTTACAATTATATTTCCATCCAATTTTCTCAAAATACATTTAAAGAATCTCTGTACTTGAGTATATAATGTTTTTAGCTCAGCCTGTTATAAACGTTATCACATATTTTCAAATCTTTCAAACATGTTGTTTTAATGTTGTGAATTCTTCTCTTGAGAGAATAAGCTATCCATTTACTATAATTTCCTAATTTGGCTTTTTATAATTTTTTAATGTTTTAAAAATGTGATAAACATAGGACATGCATTTTAGAAAATTTGTTTATGGTAGGTTCCTAGAAGAAGTAGTATATTATCAAAATGAATTTTATTTGCCTTTTCATATTTATTATCAAATTGTTCATCCAAATTGTATTCCATATATTCTTACCTAAAGAGTATTTTTGCATATATTCATGTATTTATTTGACAAAGCTTAACAGAAACTTCCATGTCCAGGTGCTGCATGAAGACTAGAGCTAGCACACATGGTGGGCTCTGCCCTGCTTTCTTGGTAGACAGGGCCTAAGCCACTAATCTGTTACTAACATTGCATGGTTTTGTAGTTTTAGCCTTTCTGATTTGATGGGGGAGTGTTATATTTTATTGTTCTTTTAAACTATATTACTTCCATTACTAGTGATAGTGAACATTTCCCCATACTGATTGGTCATTTATCTTTATTTGTACTTTGCCCATTATCTATTAAAGTGTTAACAAAAATATAGAAACTATCATGGATTTGCATGGTATCTTTGCCCAGGTACCTCCCAAGTGTTATTTGCATGATAGAATAAAGACATGTGTTAATTTAATAAAATATTTTAGTTTATTTGTGACTAAACCAAGTACCCATCTTCATGTTGGTTAGAATCTTGAGGAATGCTCCAGTCCAATTTGGACCAACTTCTTCCTTGGTTTTGAGATAAAGTTCTGGCAAGTTTGCTAAGTTGTTTGGTTTCTTCTTGGGTTAATTGTGGACGTCGGGCCATTTTTGGTATTAGACTGGATAACTCCCTGTTCTACAAACTGATCATCTGAAGGATTCATATTGGGAAGCAGAGTAGTAATCAATATTGTAGGCTGAGGTCACTGACAGGGGCCAAAGGCAATAATGTGTGAAATTTAGGATGAATTGCTTTTGCGGGTTTGTCTGGATCTACTAAGACAAGGGAGTTGTTTGGGCAAATATTGTCTTTTTAGGGTCTCTTTGAAGTGGCCATCTAATGAATCAAGAAAAGGGCAGTTAAATCCCTCTCAGTGAGAACATCAAAAGAGGAATCGGATACAATTACATATCAGGAGCCAAGGGCTATCTGTTGACCTTTCTTAAGAGTAGAGAGAGGAATTTGGATGATTGGGTAGTTTTTATGATAACAGTGACCTTTTCTTTTTATCCTTTCACTTTTTTCCCCTTTTTTGGTCTCCATCTTAAATTTCTCTGGGCCCATCCTTGCTCAGTTATTCAGTAGCATTTAAATGATCAGAAAATAAAAGTAATGTCTTGCTAATACCAGAGACTCTTCATGGGTCCTCCACATTGCACTCTTGTACTTTCATAATTTGATCTGTTTTCCTTAAGTTTAAGAGAAGCAGGATAATTCCATTTGGGATTATTTTATTTTCTTTGTTCTCTATTCATGAGGGTAAGAGATATATAGAAGATTCACACCCACTGATTATTTCAGCATGTTCCTTACCTTTGTGTTCTTTCCCCTTTCATGAAAACTTTTCACCAAAGTAGCAAGTATTTAGTTAAGTTTTCTGACTGAGTTTAATATTGCTTCTGATTTCTTGTTAGGCTGACAGAGATGCCCATGAGAAAAAACTGCTAAAGTGTAAGCACATAGAAATGAGAACCTAGGGCTTCGTGGAAGGGTGGCCACAACATGGCACACACTCTGACACTCTTCTCTCCTGTGCCAGGGAAGGCATCACTACCAAGTCACAGACCTTTCCATGGATCCTGAACATGGCCTCAGAGTTCTTGCCACATTGTGTTCTAGCCACTCATTCTCATCAACATGGTATCCAATCTGAAACCTATGTGCTTTTCTGGATCTACAACACACCTTTGGGCTTCAAAAGTTAACTTGAGTTCAGTGATGAGTGGCCTACATGAAATATCTGAAATATAATGTCATTTCCCTTTTCTTTTTCTTAAAAGAGGGACAAACAGAAAGCCATCTAAGTAGATGGAAATGGGTTTGATTCCTTTGATTGCTATAGCTAACTCTGAGGCTCATAGAGTGAGGTGGTAAGTGCTATGAATAAATTACTTGAGAGAGAAAATTGATGACAAAAAGGCTGTTACACCAAGGCCATTCAGCTGGAAGAATATTTGGGCAGGAGTCTGAATGACGTTAAGAAATCTCGGAAGGGGGTAGGGATTGAATTCCAGCAGAGGAAGCACCAAGTATAAATGCCAGAGATGAGAGTGAGGTTGCTATGTTCACAGAACAAGAAGGTCGAAGTGGCAAGAATTGAGTGAGTAAGGAGCAGGGTAGGGGATACTCTCAAGGCCAGGGTTTTGCTTTGTGTTTTAACTATGATGGGAAGTCATTAGAGGATTTTGATCTGAGGAATGGTGTGATTGTTTAAAAGATCCTTTGTGTGCTTTGTGGAGAATATTATGTGGTGGGAGGGGCAGAAGTAGTAGAAGGGAGAAGAGATGGAGATTATTTCAGTTGACCAGAATATTTCCCTTTCATAACTCATGCTAGCTGATTTTTTGTTTGTTTATTTGTTTTTGCCTGCTCTTTTCCTGATAGAAGGAACACAGAATGTCCCAGAGAAAATCTTTGTTTCTAATGGTGAGGGATGACTCTTGCTGTCTGAGAACATGTTTCCATTTAGTAATAAAATGTTCAGAGCACCCTAGCATATGGCATAGAATCAACAGAGCCAGAATAAAACTATTTAATACTAGCCCTTTGCCGCAGTCTGGCTGGGCACAAATCACGAGCCACTGAAGCAGGAACAAACTTTATTTCTGAACTCCACCAGCACACTCCACACACGCTCCCCAGGAACTCCTCCGAACACCACGCAAGAACTACCAACCTGAATTCCCTCCTCCGGCACTTCCCCAACCAATGGGAACTCTCCGGGAATCCCCACAAGAACTCCAAAGTAGCTCGAGAATCCAAAGTAGCAGGCCGAGGTGGACAGCAGGGGTCTAATATACACAGCTTAACATAACCATTATCATCTCAATGGCTTGCTGGCGTCACCTCTAAACCACTCGTTCTGGCAAAAATGCCATGCGTCATTCGGTCAAGGCTCTCAGCAGCCCTTCCCATTCTGATCCCCTAGATCTAAGCAGTGGAAGAGAGAGTATTGTGCATTGGTTTTCAGGCCAGAGCATGTGCTTCCTACTGTAAGACAACACCCCTGCTCATAGGGGATTCGGTTCTCAGTGGCTGGAGCCATCTTGGATGTGCTGAGTCTCTGATATGTCATTTTCCCTAACTTCATGTTAGGGTGTTTGTGACTTTCCCAAGAAATTTTCTTTGTAATTCCTCAGTTTACAAAGTGTTGAATCCCAGGGTACTTCTACCACCCTTCTGAGGCCTTGGAAGAAAAACATTCTATCTTCTTTTACTACAGACACCATAAATGAAATTAAAACCTTCTCATGACTTCTTTAAAAAATTGGTACAAATATTAAGACTCATATTACTGTTGTTTTAAAAATAGAGTTAAAAAAATCTGCAAAGAAAATCGTGTCAAGTCCCTTCAGCAAAGTAATTTCTTATCTAATTTACATCTAATTATTCAATTCTTCCTTTACTATTTTCTCTTTTTAGTTAATTCACACTGTCCTTGATTCCTTAGCAAATTACAGAACTGTTTTAGAATTAAATTGGCTTGAAGACATTGCTGCAGGAATAGATGCCTATTTCCAGTGTCCCTAGTAATGATGTTTTCTTTTCCTTCAGCTGATTTGGTTCCCAAGAGCTGGAGCTGTCTTGGGTGTGCTAAGTTCTCTGATTTGTCATTTTCTCTAACTTCATATGAAGGGGGGGTGGCTGTCCCAAGGAATTTTCTGCATTCCTATCTTTAATATATGATCATCATTGCAAATAAAGGAAGAAAAGATAAAACATTTGGTGCTGTCATTCACTAGCAATGAGTAACTATTGTGACCTGTATTCTTTTTATTTTTTATTGGTTCTTTTTAGTTATACATAGCAGTAGAATCTAGTTTGATATATTTATACAAGCATGAAATATATATTATTCTATTTAGTATCCCAATCTTGTGGATGTACATGATGGTAAGATTCACTATGGTATGTTTGTATATGTATATAGGAAAGTCATATCAAACTCATTCCACTGTCTTTCTTTGTGACCTGCATTCTTATTTTAAATTGTAAAATGTAAGCTGATAGTAAAGACTTGACCCCTGAAATACTTGTCAGTGTAACACAATTCAGTCTAATCATCTTAGCAGTTCTGAAGCCATTATTGACTATCTTTGCACTTACAATTTCTCAACAATACTAGACTCTTACTTTGTGGAATTGGTCCTGGGAAAGTTTATCATGATCTTGAATATATTGATAAGTTCTTATTGGCTGAAAAGTATATGATGAATTCCATTTTATTCTTAGTATAGATTTAACTCACTTTATGGATCAGTTATTTTCCTGAAAATTTTGCTTATGAAGTTAATTTTCTTTTAGCAAATTGATTTTTTATGCTGACATGTATTTTAAATTGGAGTTGTGTTTTCTAGTAGGATTACAGCCCAAAGGCATGACAAAATCACATTGGAGATTGTAGCATCCCCTCAGGAAGAAAATGGCAATTTTCAGAATAGTGATAAAATGCTAAAAACAAGTTAGTAAATTGAAGGTGATTAAGGTTATTTTTATGTTTGACTGAATAGATTTAAAGTGTAAATGGAAAAAGTACATGATAACTTAGCTGAATAAGACTTCTGAAAAGACTCCTCTACTGCATGAAAACATGAAACTCACTTTGCTGCCTTAGTGGTTTTCCCCACCTTTGTCATATTGTACTTAGAAGGGAGGCTGATGAACAACAGAAATATTTCAAAGTGAGTAAAATAAAATTTGAGAATGTATTCATTGAACCACTTATTTGAACTTGAATATGAACTTTAAGGAAGAATGTAGTTCTGTCCCAATCTATCTTTTTGGCTTCAATAGCATCTAATTCAGCACTTGGCAACAAGTAATAATTCTAACAGCAAAAATTTATGTAGTACCCTGCTCTGAGTGCATTGCACATGTTAACTCTTTTATCTTTATAGCAACTCCAGAAGACAGGAACCATCTTTTCACGGAGTACACTGGAATGTAGAGAGGTTTGAATAAATATCCCAAGTTCCTTTGGCTAGTCAGAGGTTGGAACTGAGACACAAACTCAGGCTGTTCTATTCCAAGGTCCACATCAAATTTAAAAGTAGGTGCTCACTACAACTGATAAAAAGGAATGGGACTTATTTCTGGGTGTTCTTCTATACATACACTGTTCATGCAATGTTTCCAAAATTCATTCAATAAGTATCATTATATACCTCTAAAAACAGTCATTATATTAGAAGCTGAAGAATGAACCAGGTAAAGTTCTACCTCCCCATAAAACTTTCCCCTGGACCTCAGAGACAAAATTAACAAGTATATAAATATATTCTGTAGAGAAAAACTTAGATGGCTGTGAAAATAAACTCTAGAGTCATCAATTTTAAACAAGAAGATCAGAGAAGGCCTAATTAGTTTCCTGCTTTAAAATTTTGGGGAAAATATATAAATATTGCATACTCATATGTGAAGATTTTATCATAAATTTCCCTCTAATGGAAATTGAATAAAACTGAAGTCAGACCATGTTTCCACATTCTGTCTCCAACTTCAGAAGGCATATGGAAGGGGCAAAAGCAGAAGGGCATCATTTCATTTGGGTTTTCTCATGGGTTATGCCTGATGAAGCAAACTTTTGGGGTTCATCTTATAATGTTGCTCTCAGTGATACCCAATAGCATTTAAATTTTATGGTGGAATATGTTCTTTGTCAAGAAGAGAGAGAAAACAGGAATAAGGAAGAAGGGAGGAAAACAAGAAAGGAGGGAGGGAAGGAGGAACTTAGGAGTGACTTGAGACTGCATTTACCTTCTACCTGATGGCATTAGTTTCTGTTTGCTTAAATTTTAGTCTTATGGAAATCATGCAGCTATGGAGCCTGAAAGAGAGTTTCCATTCTCCTGCCCCCTAAAGTTTTATTCCTCTAGTTACACACCCACTCCAGCACATTTTCACTTCTCCTACAGATAGCATTCTTTCACTGGAAATTAAGGAGGAAATTGCATCTCTAATAAAAGTATAAATGCATCTGAGGCTTGTTCTAGGTGGCTTATGAAGACACAGCATTGGGAAAACCCTCTGAAGTCTCACATCCTCTTGGTGAAGCAAACACACAAAATTAACTCGCACATGACAAACTACAACATGATAAGAGTTTTCGCATGAGTACAGAGTATGCTAAAGTAAAAGTGGAGATTAGTTTTGTCTGGGAAGACACAAATAAATTTGTTAGAGGAACTGAGATTTAAGGAGGGCCCTGAAGGATGGACAGTGGTTTGTCTTTCAGATACAGGTAGATGGTCAGGTAATACTGTGTGGTATGGGAATGGAAAGCAACCATTGTGTGGATCCATGTGTGAGGTCGTAGAGGGAATTTGAAAAGTGCGTTGAGACCAAGTATCAAAGGGCTTCCTATCCCATCAGGGAGTTTGGATACTATTCTTTGTGCAATAAGAAGTCATTGAAGATTTATAAGAAGGGAAATGTCATCATGGACTGGGGTGATAGGACTTAAAAACAACTACACAAAGTCTCATTAGATCTCATACTAGCAAAGAATATCAGGTAAATATAGCTGTGTTTGAAATACAATTTATTTTGCACTTTGGATGTGTATACGAAGCATCAGGCAGGGGTTACTTTGAAGTATTACAGAATGATGTAGTTTTTAAATTAGAATACTCTAACACATTGGCAACCTTCTGAACTTTTCTGAATTTGCACATCTTGAAAAAAATACATCACAGTCAGTGGTTTGGACTGACCGGCCACATTTGATTCACAATGCAGCATTAATTCACTAAAGAATTTTCGATGCTTTACCTTTCTTTGGTGGTCAGGCTTATTTAAATGCATTTCTTACCTTTTTTACTTATTTTTTTATTATAAAGTAACACTTTCTTACTGAATAAAATTTGAAGGTCCATTGGAAAAAATGTAGAGAGTACAGAAAAATGTAAATAAAATGAAACATTTTGCTATCTTTCCTTGCATACATTAAATTAAGGTAAAAAATGTACTTTGTACCTCATATCATACCTTGAATACTTTTTTACATATAAATATTCTTTGAAAATATGATATTAAATAACTTTATAATATTCCACAATATTGGCTGTATTATAACTTATGACTTTAGTTTCTCACTTTTTTTCTATCATGTATCATATTTTGATGGACATCTTATATATACAGATCTTGAAAACAAAGATAGTCTAGTCTAGGAAAGATTCATACAAATGGAATTTTATAGGTTAAAGGATAAGAACATGTTTTAATATTTTAGAACAGGAGTTGGTAGACTTGTTCCATAGAGTCAAATAGTAAATATTTTTGACATTGTGGTCTATTTGGTCTCTGCTGCTGCTGCCACTTTCTTTGTCCTCTACTTTCCTCCCTCTTCTCCTTCTCCTCCTTCAAAAGTGTTAATAAATAAATAAATAAATAAATAAATAAATAAGGTTGCGGGCTGTATTTGGCCCCAGTGCTGTAGTTGCCAACCCTGTTTCAGAGATATATTACCAAATAACTTTTCAAGGTTATAGGCCAATTTACTCTTTTATTGGTAATCTTAAAGACTATTCATTATCTTAATATTGATATGAAGGACTTCCATTCAACGACTCATTCTTGTACTATATCATTATTCAAAATGTAAAGTTTCACCTTTTCTGCTATTTTTAGTTTTTACTTTTTTTTCACCCCAGAAATTTAAGACTCTAGACACAATTGAAAATATTCCTCTTAAGACATTCCTTTTTAGTCACTGAAACCCAATAAGAACACCTCTATGTAGGAGTATCATCATTTCCTGATTAGTGACCCCATGGCTGTGTTCCCTACTGGAAGCTTACCTCTTTTAGGCACAAAGACCCCAACACCTCCACACCCAAGTTTGCATGGATAGACAGAGAAAATTCTGGAAGTATCTATTAGATGTAATAGTGGTTCTTAGGAAGTATGTTCTAGGAGAAACAGGCCATATTTTTCCTGCTAGTTGGAGGCATATGCTTAACCCTGGAGAGATTGCAGATTTTTCCCAACATCAAACATTGGAAAGATGCAGAGATGGTGATTCATACCACATATCTCCTTAAATTCCTTTTGGTTAGTGAAAAAAAACTAGGTGGCTTTTGGAGAATAACAGTAATATTATAAATTTAATTAAATGGAGATGCAAATTATAAGTGTTATGTCAGATGTGATATCCATACCAAATGTATCAACACAGCTCCTTGGACCTAATATACCTTTGTTTTTAAAAATGCTTCATTTTTATACTAATCAGTTCATCTTTATCTGGAAGGAACCATAACTGCTTTGCTTTAGGGACATGATAAATTTCCTATTCCATGATATAATCTGAAAGGAGTTTGATCATTTTCAAGCTCACAGAAGATTATATAAATCCATTCATTACCTTGCTACTATCATTCTAATTGACTACAGTGAGCTTTAGGTAGCAAGTACCTAGATGCTTTAGTAAATACAAACATGCTGGAGGGCAAGAAATAAACACCATTTCTGATTCCAATTATTATATTTGTCAGAGCCTGACAGAAAATAGATGGTACATTCAAAGGGTATAAACTGAAAACAACTAGAGATTGTGACCAAATGACAGAGTTAAGAAAACAAGCAAAGGTTTATGAGGTTCCCAGAGCTAGCAACAGCAGAAAGCCCTTGTCAATCCCAGGTCTGAAGGGGAAAGAAGGGACCAGTATTGTGTAAGGCTGGAATCATGGAAAAGGGTCATGAAGTAAGTTGTTTGTAGAAAAAAGTAGCCTCCTCCAAATTCTTGGTCCAGCAAGTGTGGATAGAGTGGCACAGCCTCTTTCTCCTGTTGCTCTCCTGTCTCTGTTCCTCATGTTGGAAATTCTCCTCAGCTGTCTTGCAATTTGACAGTGTGCCTGCTTCAGGTCTGGGGCCTGCAAAGCTATTCGGAGTGCCTCTGTAAGGATATTGGCTTTGAACTTCATGCAGCATGATCTGGGGTGGTTGCCTTTTGAGGAACCTCCAATGACATTATGTCCAGTTTCTTTCTTTTGAGCTGATCAAGTTTCTTCCAAAATAATGTCTTAGTAATTGCCTAACCCTAGAACTAAAAGTATTCTGGGACCCTCGTGGGGGAGAAAAGCTAAGTCCTCATTTAGCATTTAGGAAGCACATGATTACCAATTCCTCTGTTTCTATGCATCAGCTGGGCCTTACATCCCACAGTCCAGAGAACAAATGCTGATGACCAGAGTATGGGAGGGGAAGTCACTGGATGTTAAGTAAGGCTCACTTCATTGGCTTCATTCCAAACATTTTCTAATTTTCCCTGTGATTCTTCTTTGATTTATGAGTTAAAGTAGGTTATCTAATTTCCAATATTTGAGAATAAATTCCATATGCTCTTGAAAAGAATATGTATTTTGCAATTATTGAAAAGAATATCATAAATATCAGATGAAATTGATGGCTAATGTTTCTGATTTCTTCTATCTCCCTAAAACCCCACTGATTTCTATGGTCAACCTTTGTATCAATTACTGAGAGAGGAATGTTGAAGTCTCCAAATACAATTTTGAATTTATATATTTTTCCGTTCAGTTGTGATAGTTTTTCTTCATGTATTTTGCACTTCTGTTACTAGGTACAAATAGTACAAATTTAGAACTGTTATATCTTTTTGATGAATTGTCTCCTTTTTCAATGTGGAATTTCACTCTTTATCCCATCCTTTCCTCCCCCAAAGCTGTCAGTACTTCTACTGTCTTCTAGGTTTCAAATTCTGATAGGAAGTTTGTAATTCTTTTCTTTAATTTTCAATACATAATATCAATTTTTCCTGTTTCCTTTCATAATCTTCCTTTTATCATTGGTTATCAGCAATTTTATTTGTTATGGTGTTTTTGTGTTTATCTTGCTTTAGATTAATTGAGCTTCTTTGTCCTATATGATTAGAATTTTCATCATATTTGGAAAATAGAAGACAATATTTCTTTAAATATTTTTTTTTCTGTCCTAGCCCCCTGCTTCTAATGATATATGTGTTAGAATGCATGGCAATGTCCTGTAGGTCACTGGGGCCCTGTTAATTTTTTCCAGTCCGGAAATCGCTTTTCGGCAGTGGCTCACCTCATTTGTTTTACCTCTCCCAAGGATTATAGTATTAGACTGCTTGTACTTGAACATGTAAATATAGTTTCTTCCTATATGTATTTAGTTTTTAGCTGTTTATGGCAGCAGTTTAATTCTGGGTTCTGGGTTCAGAACTCAGTTCTACCACTTGCAATTAGATCATGAGCAAAAATTCACTTCCTATTTTATTGTTTTGCCATCTTTGAAATGGGGTTGCTACTGTCTTGCAGGATTATTGAGAAGATCCTCAATAATGTATAATGTTTATAAAGTACGTGACATACAGTAAATGTCCCAAGCATCAGACATTACTTACCCTTAAGCAAAAGAATTTGTTGAAAGGTAAAGTGAGTGTCAGTCCTTAATTAAGGTTTTTTGGGGCAAAGGATAGGGCTCTTCCTAAGCACTAATGCCTAGTGGAAAATAGTAAAATTCTGGTACCTAAGACACTTTGGCCAAAGAGGGTAATTTGGGAATCTGAATGTTCCGTAGAGGCCACTGTTGGACAGAGTATCACTTCAGTTCTACATTATTGGCCACTCAAGAAAATGCTCACACTTTTATGATTAGCAAAACAAAAGTTATTGATAGACAACTAGATCAGCCTTATTATCTCCTGTGCTGGTAATAAGGCTCTGTAAAGATAATTGGCCAAAACACCTGGGATGGAGCTAAAGTTCAGGTAAGAACACAGCTATACAGCTATTTCTCTTATTTCAAATCAGAAAAATCATCAGAAGGACCAGTATTTTTCTTCTTTTTGATAACAGCAGTGAAACAATGGAATGCATTTTGTAGCTTTGTTTGCAAGGGTGCTCAGTGTCATATTTTATTCCTAGCTCTTACATGTTTACCATTAATATTAACAAATTTACCTTTTTTTCTTTGTTATGCTTGTCATGTATATTCATATTTTTATGAGTCTCTTAAGGTCCTTTCATTTTGGAGTTTAAAAAAACATTCGTAATATATTTTATAATTAAAGGCTTAGTATTTTGAAGTTTTTTCTTTATCATATCTCTTTAATTAATAATTACATCATATCTCTTTAAAACTCAGGATTCCCAGTGGTGCTACTATTCAGATAATAATTGGAATAATGCGACATTAAAGGAGAAATGTTATTCAAATTTACTTGTAATGAATGCTACATGACGGGTTTTAGGTATCATTGTTCTTCATTTCAATAATACTTTTAAATAAGTGTATTCCTTATAAGCAGATATACCAAATTTTTTGATAATTTAGGAATTTGAAATAACAACATCTGATTTCTTGAATATTTGTTATCTGAGAATAGACAGAGGCTCCTACTTTCTCAGTGCATCCTACAGCCTTCTAAATTCAGTGCTTTCCTGGTCTTTTCTGAACCAGACCTTGCCGAGCTGCACCTGCTTTCTGTCCACTTACAGCATCAATACTGCTCCTTTCTTCAAATACGGGCCCCTTTTTCCAGGTGTTAAAATATTCAGCAAAAGTACAGCCATAAATGAGTTTCTTGGCTTGAGTATTATTTGCCCCTCATTTAACATCTGTATTCTTCATAGGAAAAGACCATGGGAGAAGGTGAATGTTACAATCACAATAGCATGTGTTTATATGCCTCTGTAACATGCTATTTCATTTAAAACTGTGCCTGTAAATAGTTTTATTCATGGCTCGAGGCTTATGTGTTTGACCTTCAGGGAGGAAATGCAGGGTGTCTGTGAAGGACCCTGAGGAACAGTTGTTTCCCGAGATGATCAGCCACTTCCTTGGAGCTATTCCACTTGATGACATGAGTTCTATTTTTAGAATTTGAACAGATTTGGGATCTGCTGCACTGCAGTGCTTTCATGAATTCTCATGAGCTTAATTATTCTCTTTATTTTATTTGACAAAAGCTGTTCCTTCACATGAATGTGTGATAGTTAATATGCCCTCATCGCATACGGGTTAGTTTATTTAAAACAGGGACTTGTTTATATTCCCCACCAAATCCACTCACCCTCAGCCCAGAAAAAGTTTCCTAAAAAAAATTGAGCCTGGTTCAATATCAGGTATGCTCTTACTATCTTCACTTTATTGATGAAGAAATAAAGACTCAGGGAGGTTTGGTAAATTCACCAAGGTCAAACAATTAGTAAAAGTCATAGCCAACAACTGAGCCACCTATCAAAGCCTTGTGCCCAGGCTGTCAAGCCTTCATGTGTACTAGACCTTATCATTCTCCTCTGTGCAGGGCAATAGCGTCCTTCTCTAAGTACATTAAGAGATGTCCCTAGAACCAGGATTTTCATTCTGTCTTTACCACTAACTGGAAGTGCTGGGAATGTTGCAGTCTTCTTCCCTCAACTTTAAAATGAGCAGGTAGGCAGGGCGACTTACAAGAACACTTCTAATTCTGAATTCTGGTTTACTTAATTTGAGTGTAAATTTCTGGCAATATCTTGTTTGATGGCTGTGATACTTCCTCATAGATTCTCCGGCTGCTGAAGCCTACTCCCCAGCCCTTTCTATTTCTCCATTCATGACAGCCTCCTTCCACCTAGCAGTACACACTCCACCTGTCGGTCCCAGCTCATAATTTTGCTCCTCAATGCTTCCCTCAAGGACAATTAGAGGCTAGGATGGGTAGATAAGATACTTTCTCAGAATTATATCTACATAGCTAGTTTAGTTACCTGGTATCATTTAACACCACTGAGAATGAAAATGGGGGCAGTGGCTTTGGCAAGTATTGATTTCTAATGGACAGAAACCATTATTGCCAGTGCTCTGGACATAGATGTGAATGATTATGCATATGGGCACACTCCCTCTCTACCAGTACTTAACAATGTCACTTTCTATTAGTTGTGTGTCCAGATTGCTGTCTCTCTGCCTTGTAAGAACATGTTTGAATAACATAATGGAAGACAACCTGTCTACCTTTACATGTCAGTTCTGATGTTTGCGGTTGAGAAAACTTCACCTCTTTAGGTTTAAGTCAAGAATGATGGATGGCCTCAGGAACTACAGCATAGGAATGAAAACTCATGAGGGTTTCAAGCTGAGGGGTATTTTCCCCCTCTTTTTTGGAGGCATAACCACTTCATCATTTCTGTCAAGTTAGGGCTTTGCATGACAAGAAAATTAGAAGAGAAAGGCTGAAAGGCACTCTAATTTTGTTCCTTAGGGACTTTGTCTAGATCTTCTGATTTTATGCTGTGTTTTGAAACTTCTCTTAGAAGTGTGTTTATGTGTGTGTGTGTGTGTGAGAGAGAGAGAGAGAGAGAGAGAGAGAGAGAGAGAAGGGAGAGAGAGATTGATTAAGGGTAATTAATGCCTGGTAAATAAGGTTAATTGGTTTTTTAATGAAATGTACACAGATCTTGGTATGAATGAGGAAATGGGTGTGCCATGAGTTTTCACTTTTCAAAAACTCATGCATTAATTGGTTTCAGTACAAAATAAAAATTCTATAGTCTTCAAGCCCTCAGTGAAAAAGTTAAGTTTTTAAGTTATAGATCTGCTGTTAGGGGCAGATCATAGAGTATATGAGGCACTATTTTAACAAATAGGCCCCAATTCTCAATGGCTTACAACAGCTAGTTTTTGCTCCCATTTATTGGCCCAAGAATTGACCGAGGTTCACTTGATCTTAATGTGAGTTTAGCTGAACTTGGTTCTAGGCTGCATTTGTATCTAGGCATGTTTCTAATTCCAGGATCCCCTGGGCATGCCTGTCTCATGATGATAGCAGAAGCACAAAGCAGGGTGTCAAAACACCCTTTTATGACTTTGGTGCCCTGTCATATTGCCCACATTCAGTTGACCAAAACAAGTCATATGACCAGACTCAACTTCCATGATATGAGGAAATCTACAACTTTCACTCCAATGCAAGGAGCTACAGAGGCAATAGAAAAGGCCTTGAGTCCGTAATGGTAATGTAGGGAGGGAGGGAAGAAGTTGAGCAGTAATCCAGTGTACTACAGGTAGAGAGCTTGATTCCGTTTTGGAAAGATGGTTTATAGATACTGCCTCTGTTTTGAATGGCATATTACCTTTTCTTTCTGTCTGCTTTTATTGCTTTGATAATTGACAGCCAAACCCCAGGCTGATGTTATAGGTTAGCACCAGGAAGTGCAGCTCATCATTTGAATGGTTGGAAAAAGCACAGACTTTCAAAGTGGTCACAAGGTAAGTCACCTACCTGTTGTGTATCTGTGCTGTATGTTGTATTAACCATGGTTGGCTGTAGAATTAACCTGTGTGTGTATGTGTGATTGATCAAGCTGTTGAAATGTCTTTGAGGAACAAAATAATAAATATTGAATAAAGCAGATTTGTAATTTGCACATTAAAGGAGAAAACATGATTAAATAAAAAAAGACACTTTCAGCTTTTTATAAAAGGTTCCTGAAAATCTAACACTCTAAAATCTGTAATAGAACCTAAATGGCAGTTAACTGTTTTGAATATACCTAATTTCAGGTAATTTTTCTCTTTCAAGTTTACTCAGCTGAAGAGAGTAACATGGATACTACCTATTTCAATAATTACAGACACACCTTATTTTTAACTAAAATATTTGTGTTTTTATTATTAAAACTCTGCATTAAAAAAATGACTTCACAAATTTGTTATTATTTTTGGAAAGGTGAATTTGTCCTGTGTTCTAACTGATTTTGTCTGACTTTGGAGAATAATGGCCTTCATGTTACTTGTTTCTTCCCTCAGCCCTTTCCTGTCCTAAATATCCTTATCAAAATTGTTACGCATCTTGGTTTTACCTTGCATGTTTTCTTCATAGGGATATTGTCTGGTTAAATATTAGGCAATTAGAAATTGGCTCTTTAAAACTGAGGCCATCTCTAGAATCCAAGTTCATTTTGTTGTTGTTTGTTTTGGTGCTAGGAATTGGACCCAGGGGTGCTTAACCACTGAACCACATTCCCAGCCCCCCCTTTTTTTTTTTTTTTTGAGACAGGATCTTGCTAAGTTGCTTAGGGCCTCACTAAATTGCTGAGGCTGGCTTTGAACTTTCAGTCGTCCTGCTTCATTATCCTGAGCCTCTGGGATTACAGGTGTGTGCCACGCACCTGGCCAAGTTAGTTTTTATTGTTTCCTCTTAAACTTTCCATTGTTTTGGCTCTGCATGAAGAGTGAATTTGATTGTATGCCTCCCCTGATTACTGCAGTATTGGATAGCCACTGGAGGCATGCGTGTGTTTGCCGTGTGTGCACATGTGTTTATCTAAGCCCTTGTTATCTTGGGAATTTACCACTTTCTCAAACCTGAATGATGAACTTAGACTCACCAGACAATGTGCCTCTGATGATATAGATGTCTTACCTTAGGTGTTGTACACTGTGTTTTGTGATGTACATATCATGTTTTTTATTGTTTTATTAGTATGTGTGAACTTGACCAAAACCAGCAAATAATAAAAAGTGAAGGGATTTAAAATGAGGGGTCCGATTAGTAATTAAATGTTTTGGAAGTGAGTTAGTATGGTAAGAGCACACTATACATCGAAAAAGGTATATCTCTTCTTGCCAATCATGGGCTGAAATACCCTAGGAGGGGGATGAATTATGTACATAGATGTTAAAGGAGTATGAGCTTTAATTTCTTCATCTATTGAAGTACACTGACTTCCTCTCAGGAAAAAGTGAAGGTACTTAGCAGTCTGCCTGCTTCCTGAGATAATTTTAGGCAGTAGTCTTTTTCTGTCTTTGGAGCAGGGTTGCTCCAAAACATGTGGCTTCCTAAATGAAAGCTTAGGAGACCATCTGTCTGCAGACAGTAGGTAGCAAGGGGCATGGCTGAAAATGCACTCATTCTAGAGCATCTGGCCCTCTAGAGGTCTCACCTTCTAGGCACCCTATGTCACAGAGGTGAGAATAGACTTATGAGGTCCTGTACTCTCATTTTTCTCAGTGACTGCAACAAAGTGGTTAGTGGAAAGCTTCCCAGGGCACCTGTAGAAACATTATGACCTGTATCACTTTCACTTGAAAATGTGATTAAAAACAATGAACCAAGCAAGCAATCAAAAAGTAAAGCCTTACTAGTTTCAAAGTTTCTTTCTTCTAGAATGCTACTCTAATATAAAAGGAGAAGCATGTTATGTATGCTGATTTATTCTCAGCTCAAGTTACTTGTAAGTCAGGTACTCAGTGTGGTGGAAGCCGTTGGTTGTCTTTGGGTCACTGCCAAAGAGACTCTGACAGAGTTATGTGTAATAAACACCCTATCATATGTCCAACAATGATCTCTCCTACAAAAGTACACTGAGCCTAAATCTTTAACTTCCACCCAATTACTTAATATTTTGCCAAGGTTGATCACAGGCATTAAAAGAGGACTAGGAATTTGAGTGTTATCTGGGACTTTAGAGATGATCTGATCTAATCTAATATTCTCCCAAGGGTGTTCCAGTAAAATACAAATGGTCTGCAACATATTATGCAGATGTCCCTTTAAATGAATCCTGTGGTCAAATAAGTTTGGAAAACCTTGTTATACAGAGTTATGTTTCTTTACCAAAGGACTTCTCAAGGTCTTCAGTATGCAAACATGAATCCTGCTCTCCAAGGGATACAGCATGTGGCTTTTCTGACCACAAAGTCCTTCTAGTGCAGAACAGAAGTTGCCAACTTGAGAATGTCAGTCAGAGGCCATGTAGCGTAGTCACTAAGAGCATGTCCTCTAGTGTTTAATGGCCTGGGTTCAAATCCTAGCTTCACCATTTACTGATTTTATGATCTGGAGCCCATTGTTTAACTTCTTTGTGCTTCAGTTTCCCCATCTAAAATGGGAATACTAATGATATGTAACTATAGGTTATTTTAAAAATTGAAGAACAGGGCTAAGAACAATGCCTGGTGCTATTATCACTCTGACAGTTTTGGTGAGAATGAGCCAACTTAGTACCCTCAATTTGAGAGACAACTGAAGTGAGTCCCAAACAGGTTACTCATACAGCACTCACTCTTTCAACAAACCATGCATGATGATTCTGTCCCCAGAAACATAAATGAGCAAGGCACAGTTCCTGCTCCTGAAGAACAGATGCACTAGTGACTTGGTTCAGGTGACACCAATTAGTAGTAAAGCCAACAGCCCAGGCCTTCTGATTTCTGTTAACAGCATCTCCTCCTGATTTCATTCTGACCTAGCATGAATCATGAAGCCCAGGTTGGTAAGCATAGAGTACAGCTAATAGATTTATCCTTTTAAGTTGTGGTGAGGGCATATGTTTTAACTTTCTGTTGGTGTTATCCAGAAAGAGTAATTGGTAGAAGCACTTTTGGAGGACAGCAAATTCTAAAATTAGAAAGAGAAGAGAGAGAGAGTCTGAAAAGGCCCTTGTAGAAGTTCCCCAAATATGGAAGGATGGATAGGAGTTCCCCATTTCATTTCAGAGGCTGTGTCAATGATCATCTTCTCTGTTTGTTTAGGTATCTCCTCCGAGAGCTTTTCTTGGGACTGCTTCAATGAGCAGACAACTAAAGACCTTCCCTCCAGGGATGGAAGTGCATGGGTCCTGGGCTACAGAGCAGGCCCACCCTGTCCATTCCTTCTTCACGAGGAAAGAGAGAAGTCAAACAGAAGCGAATTGCACTTGGATCTCAATGTAAGTAGAAATCTTTGTGTTGTGGTTCTTTGTGGTCAACACAAGTTCACCTAATATGCATTTAATATTAATTTTGCATATAAAGCTCTCAAGGCTGCATTTTGTGTGTGGACCAGTATTTTGATGAATCACTGGGTTGTAGAAAAGCAAGTTGTATCTTGGTGATCTGAAATGTGTACACTAGAAAGTGACTATGTTTATAATTTAACCGAATGTTTTTTCAGAGTACTCACATTAGCTTTGCTGCCTAAACTTCATTGTGGGAAAATTTATTTGCTGATGGTCATTTAATATCATTTTACTAAAAATTTATGAATAACACATGACAGCTGACTGGTATGCCCTGCATTCTCCAGTGAAACCCAAGTAGCCTGTCTTCCCGCACATCTATAAACCTTTCTTTCTCTCCAGCTGCTCAAATAACAGGTGAACAGGTTGGCAGGAAATCTGTCGAATACAGGATGACCCATTTAAAAAACATAGCCTTCTCCTTTCTCATTCACTTGTATGTTCATTGACACAGAAGCATTGACTCCCTAATACAAAGCATTGGGCTGGGGTTTAGCTACTTCCACATTTAGATGGCCTGATAGGATAGACCAGACTGCCATGGTTCTCACCACTCTCCTTTCCCCAACCTAGTTTCCTGCGGCAGAGGGGTTGAGCACTGGGAATCCAAGAAGCATTTTAGTTTTTCTTTCTCTGCTAACAGCAGTAAACGCCCTGCTGATAATCTTGTTCTCGGGTTTATTACTTTCCAACCTGGAACTATGCAAGGATGCGCACGGGTTAGACTTATGATCACATAGGCAGCAACATGGGTTTTCAAATTCATGTGTTAGGTGCATCATGTAGGTGGTAACCAGTGAGTAGGAGAACCTTGTATTTTTCATAACCATAAAACCATAGTCACTGCACATTATTTTAGAAAAGCAGTTGATATTAATTTTTATAACCAGATGTTTAGAATAAAGCTGGAAGATAACAGATTGATAGTTCTTCAGGTGATGGGGATTTGTAAAGTCTTGTCTTTGTCCTCCCTGCCTGAAAAGTATATCTTGAGATGTGTTTAAAGAAAGAAGTGTAACAGTGACATCTATTGGTGAATTACTTTAAATTGAGCAGGTGACAAAGGGAAGGAGGCCTTGGAATTCATAAAGGCTACTTTCTTTTTCTCATTTGTTGTATTCCTAGTTTTTATTCTTGTGAATGAAATTATTTTTTAACTTTACTAAATTTCTTACAATTCTAAAAATCATACACAATCCTTATAGACAATTAGAAACATGTACATACATTAGAAAAAAGAAATTAACCCATAGTCTCCACAGCTGAAAATTTGATATATTTGGACGATGTATTTTCAATGAAGCTTTTTTTTAAATATAAGTCTACTATTTTATAACCTTTTTTATTTTATAACCAGTTACTTTTACATTGCCTACCCATGATTTATAACATCTTTATAGATGTTATTTAAGTGATTGAATAATATTCCACTTAATGGTGTGCCAAAATTTAATCATGTTTTTCATTATTGGACGTTGAAGTTGTTTCTAATTCTAGAGTAGTACTACTGTTTGGAAACAAATACTATAACCACACTTTCTTCAATGTTTAAACTATTTCCTTATAATAAATTTCTGGAGGCAAATGATTTTGTATAAATATTTTTAGGCTTTTGATACATATCACTACATAAAAAGCCTATTATTATATATGTCATATATCACATATTGTAAGTATGCATTATCTATACATATACAATGCATGTGTAATACATGTATACATGTCTTTATATGCTAAATATGTAAGTTTGTTTAATATACAATAAAAATAAATGAGCATGTATGTTTCTTAGTTTTCCATTAGTTATAATTTTTAAAAATTGGAGGGAGTAGTTTCTTTGGATTATTATCTAGATCAGCATTGTTAACACTTGGACTTTGTTTACTTACCATGACCTATCTATTATAAATGATATTTTTAAAGAATAAAAATGAATTTCAGGGAGAAGAGACACACAGGTGAGGTCTGGAAGGGTCCCTGTGGAGACAGAACTCCTTCCATTTTTTTTTTTCTGTAGAGACCTTATCATGTAGGCATGATTGGTCAAGTAATTGGCTATTGGTGATGAACTCAACCTCAGCCCCTTTTCCTTCCCTGGAGGTCAGAGGTGAGGCTGCAACCTCTAGTCCTCCAGTCACATAGTTAGTTTCCCTGGAAGCCAATCTCCTATCCTTAGAAGCTTTCCAAAAATCCCCTCATTAATATAAACTCAGGTGTCATTAAAAGGGACTTACTCCTTTCACTTATATCACTCCTGAGCTGTTTTAGGAGCTGGGGCCAAAACCCAAATATTATTACAAAAGATGCTCCTATCACTTATCACATAAAATAATTTTAAGAGCTCTGGCCAGACACCAAAGATGAAGGCCAGATCCGTATGTCTTCTTATGTCACCATACCAAACAGCCAGTGTGTATTTCAATTCCTAAGCAACCAGCACTGTGGTCTTGTGGCTGTGGAAGTTGCTGTGAGGAGAGGCTCTGCAGGCTGATTATCCTGTAGTGCTCCTTCAGCATATTTGCAGACCATCCTGAGCAAATGACAAAGCTCTAGAGGACTGTACCCTATGGTCTGTCACCTCCACTTTTGTATTATGCGATTACCAAATATTGTTATAGAATAGCCTTATACTAAAAAACAATTCATGTCTGAAATTCAAATTTAATTGTGTGTCCTGCATTTTGTTGACTAAATCTACCAACCCTGCGTATCACTTTTGGGACAACGTTCAAAAGCACCAAATGTATGAGTTGCTCTAGGACAGCATCTATGTATGATACCACCTCAGTCATCCCACAGAGCCATTTGGAGCATAAAAATGAAGAACTTAGCCTTAAAGTGAAGTTTCCATGTTCCAGCAAACTAAGAGCTACCATTAACTGTGCACCTCAGTTTGCATTGTACCTCGAACCAGGCAACTGAATGTGGTGAGAGACTAAAGAGCCCAAGTGACCAAACTCATTACACCAAGGGCAGTTTCCTGAAGCATCCATGAGGGGAATGCTTAAGGATAGTTTGTAAAATGTCTATTAATAAGGCACATGGGGGGCTGAGGATGTGGCTCAAGCGGTAGCGCACTCCCCTGGGTCCGATCCCCAGCACCACATACAAACAAAGATGTTGTGTCCGCTGAAAACTAAAAAATAAATATTAAAAGATTCACTCTCTCTCTCTCTCTCTCTCTCTCTTTCTTAAAAAAAAATAAGGCATATGGGTAGGGAGAAAAGGTACTAGGACAGGTGCAGCCTGAGATTGAAAACAGAGCTATGAAAAGCAGAGGAGGTAAACAGTCATCAGAGTTACTTGTTGGTTGCAGGAACCTTTGAAAGTAGGACTTGGCATGCCAGCTGTTAATATACAAACTTTGAATTCATATTGGTGTTCCTAGTTTACAAGGATCATCAGTCTCTTTATTTGTGAATGCTCCTTAGTGAATTGGCTTAATTGTCTGGGGAAAACACAGCATCAGAATCAAATAAGTTGCACTTTATGAACCAAAGGATATAATCATCAATTCCACATGCAACCTTGAATTATCTAAGCCAGTAACAAGAATTTAGAGGTACTGATCACTTTCTAATGCCAGGTTCAGTTCTCTGCAGTATTATTGTGTCTACTGTGCAAATCAGACAAGAGGTTCAGTGAAGACAGCAGCAGTACTTGAACCCAGGTCTGAGTATAAAGTGTTTAAATGTTAATCCCCTCTATCTCTTCACTACTTGGATACTTCTGTTTTTTTTTTTTTTTTTTAATGTGTGTGTGTTATTATTGTTGTTGTCTGTTTGTTTTCTTTTAATTTAAGAACAAAGGACATTCATTTAATGGGTAGAGGTTAACTCCATCATCAGTGATGATGATGGAGGACCAGGCTCAGAATTAGGTAGTTAGAACTACAACAAGTATTAACACACATAACTAGTGAAAATACTGCAGCTGCTAATCCGGGGCACTATATCCCTCATCATGTACCAGTCGCATATAGGTGAGGATATAAGCAGATGTCAGTTACCTACTTTCCTTCACTCTTAAATGGCAATCCCCACAGTGTAAACTAGATAGCACATCAATAACAAATTGCTCTCTGATATGGTGCCTTCGCATGACATGGAAAGGGGCCACATCTTTGTATTGCTTTTTTGAAAGCCAATGAGAATCACCCTCCCACTAAAGCCACAGGATTGACTTGCCCAAATCATTAGGATTAGAATATTCAGGGCAAATGGGGCTAGTACTGCAAGTGAAATGAATTCAGAAATATCAAAGTTGCTTGTTTCTTGAAGGAGTGGGTATATTTGTGAGTGTGTGTGTGTGTGTGTGTCTGACAGTGTGAGAAAGAGAGAGACATATGTCTGTTGGTGGTACAGTAAATGATCAAGAAATTAGCAAGGTAAAAAGAACAATTGCAATTGATGAATTTTTAATGGATTCTTTAAAAAAATCTTGTCTCTTGAAGTCATAATAAAGCAGTTGGAAAAAAACAAGCTGATATGATTCCAAATCCACATAAAATTTAATTGCTCTCTCAAATTAGTTCCAATTTTGGAATTGGTGTGGTGGTTTGGTACTACACTTCAATAAAAATCCTCTTTTGTGTCAAGCACAGAGTTTAGTCAACATGCCATTTCCACAATTCTATGACATCCACCTGTATATTCCCCACAAACTGCACGGTAATGATAAATCTGGTAACATACCACATTTCTTTGTAAAACAAAAAGAACAATAAACTTAATCAGTGAACCAACTTAATGGTTAATGTAGCTGTTAAATTCATTTTTCTTTGATCTTTATAACACTCCTTGTTCTTATTTCCTCTTTATATATTCTGACATGAAATAGTGGTTCATATAAAATTTGGATTCTCGATTGTATACACAGAGAAAACTTTGTAGTACACTTTCAGAACCTGAGAGAACACAGTATAGAACTGAGTTTTATTTTTTTTAAATGAGAAATTTCTATGGGAATTTTATGTAAGCAAGATGGCATATTGCTGTGGAAATATTTTATTCAGTTTCTCTAAAATTCATGTGGTTGTTTTTGACCTCCTTTTTTTGTCCCAAAAGTTTCACTTCTCTGTTCATTGGACTTAGGGTACTGTGATTCTCACATAGTCTCTTTAAACCCTGGTCTCTTTCTCCTCCAAGATGGGGGATGGGGTGGGAATTTGTGGTTAAAATTATAATCCCATATGGCCCATTGAGAATTTGAACTGCAGTAGCTGTTGAACAGAGGCCATTAGAGAACACGCCTATGTTAACATAAAGTTTCAATTTTTATGGCCTAAATATTTGTCTGTTGCCCTTAGGGTTTTTCTGAGTTTAATTAAGTCATTCTGGTTTATTAATATCATTATTTCTAAATTATATTAAGGACTGCAGCTACTACAGACATGTCTTGTATATGAATATCATAAACCTCCCTCTCTAGCTATAGAAAATATATGACCTTGGTTCTGGGAACATTAATTTAGAGTATTTCATGATACTTTTTCCAGTGTTGAAAATGACCACAGCGCTATATATATTTGTCTTATTAAATCTCCAATTAAAGTGGTGTGCCAAATGGCACCAACAGGCAATACATTTCAAAACTGTGGAAATGGGATTTTTCCTCGCCATCCACTGATCCCTGCAACCATAGTTGCTTCAGAGTAAGAGTAGTCACACTGGCCATCTGTGGATTAGGAATTGTAGCACATTTAATTCTTGAACAATTCTGAGTTATTATTTTTCCATTTTATACATGTGGACATCGGCTTAAAGAATTTAAAGAAGCTTACCTTCTTGCCTAAAGTGACACAGCTAGTGTATGATCATTACTGAATACTTCATAATGAACCCAAGTGCACCCCATTTCAAAATTACAGCCTTGGCCTCTTCTACTACTTTTTCTCTGCTCTCTCTTTAACTATGTTTAAAAATAGGATCCTTGGCAGTTCCTCATTTCTTTCTCCTTGTAACCTTAATGAGTGATATCTGTTTCCACATTTTTTTCTCTTAAAATGATTTCTTATATGGGTATTAAGTTCAAGGAATTATTAATGATTTTGAATTCACAATCTTTGTGTCTCTTTCTACTCTCCACAAACTTCTTCTGACTTCAGTAGGCAGTTGGCTTGGGTAACTGCATGATCTGTTTTTCATCCCTGTCTATATTCAATAGGAAAGAAAAATGTTATAAAATATCATGGCTCCTCCTCCTCCTCCTCCTCCTCCTCCTCCTCCTCCTTCTTCTTCTTCTTCTCATTATAACAAAAATAACAAACATTTATAATCAGAGGGATTCTATACATATCCTGGCTTTGCCATTCCTGAGTATGTAATCTTAGAATTGACTTAACTTCTTTGAACCTCAGTATATTAATTTATAGTAGTGCCCAATGCAGTGGCTCCTCGCTACATGTGGTTATTGAATTAAGTCAAATTAAAAACTTGGTTCCTCAGTCATACTAACCACATTTTTAGTTCTTGGAGGCCTCTGTGGTTGGTATTTACCACACAGAATAACACAGAAATATGTTTCCTTTATTGCAGAACCTTGCACTGGACCACACTAATCTAAATGGCATTAATGAGAGCTTTCTAATAGACGTATGGAAGGAACTAGGGTGCAAGAAAGCTTACCTAAAGAACCTAGCATGATGCTTACTGAGAACAACAATGATATCCTAAAAAATTGTTGGTTTTCTTCCTATTCTACCCTCATCCACCTCTTCTCATCCACCTCTACTTTGTTTTAGTTAAGTCTCCGCCTTCTCCAAATTTTCTACTGACTCCTCTAAATTTAAAAATATTTTTAAATGATAGCTGAATCTTTAGAGTTTGAACTAACTCCCAGAATAGCTTTCTCTTAAAAAGAAAATTAAGAAAGAAAAGTAAAAAAAAAATAACTAGTAATAGCAGGACCCAAGAGGGGTCTAGTTTTACTAATTGAGAAGGAGTGGAGTTATAGGCAGTAATGGGCATAAATAGCTTATTAGATGCCAGGTCTTCATCTCTACCTTTGATAAGGAGCAATTTAACCACAATGAGATGCGTTCTCCACAGACTTTGTGCCTTCTATTGTCGTTATCCAGGTGGGCCAATCATAATATTTTCTTCACTTTTGAAAAGCTCAAAGCCCTTCCGAAACCTGTCCCGTGAGAGATAGCTCCCACTTAACCGCTCCTTGTCCCATTAGCTTCACAAGTTCAGTTATAGCCTTTCTTTTTATTTTTAACATTATTTTATTTTGTCATCAACACTAAATCCATTTTCAGCGAACCTTTGAGATTGGTTGGTGGAGTCCAGTCTTAGAAATATTTTCCAGTGGGACCCTAACCAGTAACGTATTAACAACTTTGAATTTGCTTTTTATATTTGTAAGAGTGAGGAAATTTAAAACAAAGCAGCACCTTTCAAGTCTAAGGAACTGACCTAAAAACAGACATGCAAACAAACAACAAAGGGAAAAGAAAATGGTCAGTGCTCTGCTGTCCAGGACCTGTGTTCCTCCCAGGCCAGGCACTGTTTGGGAACAGCCCTTCCCCAAAGGACTAGAATGGCAGTGTCATTATCAGTATGCTTCAGTTGAGGTTTGAGAAAAGAATGAAAAGAAGGTCCAAATTCAAGGATTACTTGTTTTCTGAAATGATTGAGGTGGCTTAAAAAATCACCTTGGAGCTCAGGAAGTATAAAGAACAGGGAAAACTCTGTAACCTTCTGCAGTGCCTCCTGAGACCATGTTAGGCTAATTACTCTCCTCAGGTGAAACAGATGGAAAAAACCAACCCAGAAAGCACTGGCCCTGAAACACCCAGAGGGATGCCTTGGAAGATTTTTCTTTGGGACTTAGTTCACTTGTGGCACAATGGGGCAGTGGTCTAGGAAGGCATTGCATTTGTCTGACTGTCCTGGTACACAGTGGAGGGAGCTTACGGGGGTAGGTGTAGGGGATTATTCAGTTTCCAGGTGAGGAAGCTGCAGCACAGGGTGTCTGTGTAACTTGCCCATGGTCAAGCTTCTTACAGGGGCAGAACATGATCTGCGCCCAGGACGGTGCTCTTAGCTCTGCCCAGTGCCCTTGTTTCTTGATCTCTAAATGATCACACACCCTCTGCTCTCCTTTTTTTTCCCAGTTTCATAACATGCCCAGCCTCTCCTCTTCCCTTTTAGACTCTTCTAGTTTGCTCTCAACCCATTTTCATAGAAACGTTGATACCGTCAGGGGGAACCAGTCTTAGAAATATTTATATCGACTATTCAGCAGTAACAACAACAACAACAACAAAAACCCTTAATCACTGAGATCCATTCCTTGAAACAAGCAGGTGCCGCCTGTTTTCTTTTTAACCAATTAGGAGAAACAATTGCAGCTTTTGATAGGCTGTGCAGAGGGGCTAGGTTAATTGGTGGGGAACTCCATGCCAAGAAGGCAGAAGGAGTGCTGCAAAACTAGGAGTCTGAGGAGGTCACTGGTTTGGTCCCATCACAGTCCTGTGCATCAAGTAGAAGCAGAGTGTCCTCTCCATTTCAAAGATGTGGAAAATGGGCCTGTGGAAGATGCTGCTGAGGAAGAGGGTAGGATCACAGGGCCTATTGGAGGGTGGCGTGATGAGAGGAGTGTGAGATGGGAAGCCTCGTTCCCCGTGGAGATGCTGCACTTGAACAGGACGGCAGGCTCAGCACTCTCCTGACTTTAACTATGTTTATCTTTAAAATAAGGTCCAGCTAGATGATTTCTAATATTTCTAAAGACCCAGTCAGCTTCCCAACAATTCATTTCTACCCAAATTCTTCCATAATTTTATGTCTTTTGTATGACACCTCAACCAATCAAAAGATTTTTTAAAAAAATATTTTTTAGTTGTAGACAGACACAAACCTTTATTTTATTTATTTTTATGTGTTGCTGAGGATTGAATCCAGGGCCTCACACGTGCCAGGCAAGCGCTCTACTACTGAGCCACAACCCCGGCCCTCAACAGGTTTTTTTTGGATAATCCTGACATCATAATTTCCTCAGCCCTTCCCTTTTATACCAGACATCGTTCGTTAAGTTGAAATATATTTCTGAACAACAAGAACAAAAGTCCATCTTTACCCATGATCCTATTCCTCCTATTCATAGTGTACTTATTTTACCCAATCCCTTGCTCTGAAATTTTTCCCCATACCCTTTTAAAAAAATTTTTTAATATTTATTTTTTAGTTATAACTGGACACAATATCTTTATTTTATTTATTTTTATGTGGTGCTGAGGATCAAACCCAGGGCCTCGCACATGCTAGACCAGCGCTCTACTGCTGAGCTACAACCTCAGCCCCTCCCCACATACTTTCTACACTCTTATTTACCCTTACTAATTCTAATTCCACTTTCTACTTGTTTCAAGCAATTGCCACATGAACCTATTCAAATAATTTTGAGAGGTTAGAACCAATTAATCACTAAAATCAGTCCCAGAGCTTGAAATAAACTGGACAAGGAGAAACAGGACAATTAGCCTGACAGTGGAAGCAATCTCCTTTGCCTTTCTGGGGGCTCTTTGAGATTGTGGAGTAAATAAATCTAACTTGAAAAACATGGGAAAGGGCTCCGTAGAGGATGGGGGCCTTCAGAAGTTTTCTTTCTAGGCAGTGTACAACTTGCACAAAGTGATATAAAAATAGTTTTTAATGCTGATTTCTTTAATACGTGAAGGTCACAGAGCTAAGCACTACAGCCTGTAGGTGGTGATGTGCCTTCTGTTGTAGTTCTTTCAGTCTTATCTCAACAGTATCCACTGGCTGGATTGATGCCCATATGTTGTCCTGAAGTAGAACTAATTCCAGCTTCTATCTAGTTGAGAGGATGGTGAAATGGTAGGAGTGTTCACTGGTAGGACATTCTCCCCACAAATATTATGTGCAGATTTAAAAAAAATTTTTTAGTTGTAGATGGACATGATACCTTTATTTTTATTTATTTATTTTTATGTGGTGCTGAGACTCAAACCCAGTGCCTCACATGTACGAGGCAAGGGCTCTGCCACTGAGCCACATCCCCAGCCCCCTATGTTCAGATTTTAAATAGGAACTCTCTAACAAATAGTTATGAAGAGTATCATGTGGATCAAATGCTGCTTAGTTATATTTTTTAAAGAGAGGAGAGAGAGAGAGAGAGAGAGAGAGAGAGAATTCGTATTTTATTTATTTATTTATTTTTTAGTTTTCGGTGGACACAACATCTTTGTTTGTGTGTGGTGCTGAGGATCGAACCCGGGCCGCACGCATGCCAGGCGAGCGCGCTACCACTTGAGCCACATCCCCAGCCCCTGCTTAGTTATTTATCCTATATACTGACTCAGTTGCCTGAGGTGGACCATTTTCATTTGGCCTTTTGCACCGATGTGGCTATTAGACAGTTTATGTGTCTCATTACAACTCAAAGAGAACCAGTTGAGGTTATAGTGGGTTGTAAAGAATGAAAGTCTTGGCTTCCACTGGTTTTGTGTAGCAGGTGCTTCCCAAGTATTTATCACAATGTGATATGACACTGAGATAAATAATGTCCAAGAAAGGTGATTATCTCCACTCCTGGAAGTATTTAAACTTTAAATAGACTCATTTTTCAAGACCAACCCACTTAGATCATATTTGTGAGTTGCTTATTTGAATATTATAGTCCGAAACACTTTTCAAATCCCAGAATGTCTTCTGGTCATGAGAACTAGTGGCCTGGAAGAGTAAGTATTCAGATTTCCGAATTACCAGGCTTCTGCTCTTCACTCCTCCTCATATTTAAATGGTCACTGCTTGCTTTCATTCAAAATTGTTTCAGCTCAGCTGCTGCTATTCAGACTGAGTCCTGGGTATAGAGTACTTGGCTACTTTTTCTGAGCAAAGAATTTCCTCTTTCTTGGCTGATGTCCCTCCCAACTACACATTTCATGATGGTGGCAGGGTGGAGTGTCTTCATCTCTGTACACCAGACCTAATTGGTGCTCATTAATGACACTGGATGAGTGAGTCTTTGCAATTGAAGTTGTGCTTCATAAATGAAGGGAATAGTAGGAGGAAGCTGGAAAAGCTCTTGATGTGCTCAATTCCAGCAGATTCTATCTTGTCTATGGCCAATAAACAAACCTGCTAAGTGTTACTGGAGTTTTTGCTTGATTTTTTTCCCCCTAAGAAGCATCTCTAGACTTCTTCTGAACTAATAGCATAATGGGCATCCTCAGGGTAAGTTTTCATGAACTCATTTATACTTTGGTGTCATCCTGGAGGAGAAGTGCATCTTGCATCTTAGAGTCCACCAACAAGCTGGACTGAAGCCCCTCTGTACTTCAAGTCTCAGCTGTGTGTGGCATCCTATGAGGGCAGGAAGTGTAGCCCTGGGCTGTAGAGGAGTGGTTAAGAATATGGATTCTAGAACCTGTCTGTCTGGATTCAGATTCTAGTCCTACCATTCTGTGGGTCTCTAAACATGTGCAAGCTGTTTAATATTTCTGTGCCTCAATTTCCTAGCAGGAAGAGAATAATAATACTGACTTTATATAGTTGAGATTTATATCAAATGGTTAATGTATGTGGAGCACCAAAACCAGCTTGGAACATAGTAAATATTCAAATGTTAGGTATTATTTACATTATTCCCCATTCACTAGCTTAGTTAGTTACCTTCTTTTGGTTTTGGTTTTATTTATTTAATTTAATTTTTTAATTCTTGGTTTCTTAACTTTTAAAATGAGCCTCAAAACACTTTACATACTTAGGGCCAAAGAAAAATTTCCTTGGACCAAAGACTTGCCCCACTTTTCATGAAATTGGTGGGTATTGAGAGGATGCTGAACCTTATAATTTCAGTTCCACAGTGTGGAAGAACTAACACACCCTTCCAGTTTAGGTCCTATTTTTGTCTGTTGAGGGGCCTGGAAACTTATTCTGGAAATCAGTCATTAGTTGTGTTGCAGAAAATGAAAGGTTCTCACCAAGTATATGTGGTGTCTCCACCCCTCACCCATCTTTGCATATGTATCTCTTAAGAAGAATGATCTATGATCTGGTGAGATAATTCTTTCTCATAATCTTGAAGAAACAGAAGTCTGACTTTTATCAATAGGCATTTCCTCTAGACAGCAAGCTTGTGCTGAGACTTAAATGACACCATTGATTTTTTTTCCTCTAGTGTCCTGGTGGTTTTTGATTTAACTTTTACTTCAGTTAATAATCCCCAAATAAGTTAGAATCAGATGCAAAGAGGAAAGTACCCATTTAGACACAAGATCAAATCAAGGTTTAGAAGGTGTTGGTGGGTTATAATGATGTGTACCTTTTTTTTTTTCAAATTTGTGTGAGGGTTCCTTTTGAATACATTGGAAAAAAAAACATTGTTGCAATCAGAATTTCTCAGTATTAATGAGCATTATCTTTAGTATTAGAGAATATGACTCAAGTTATCCAAGGGTGACTTGCAGCCATTCCCCACTTCAGATAAAGCAAGACTGTCATTTTGCTGGTTGCTATGGCTTCTGTTTTGCAGAAGAAATTGCTGTTTGTGTTTAATACTTGGCTGCAATCTTCTTGGAGGTTTGCTCAAAGAGAGTTGGCAATATCCGTTAAGCCAGTTTGACTCTTCTCTCAATCCAGCACAGTGCCCTGTCCATTCCAGCGGCTCACTATGTGTCTGCTCACTGAACTAGATTTGAAAAACATTGAGACTTTCAGGTACAACAGGAAGGCGCCCCAAGAGGCAGGTAGGCAGCTAGGAAACAGTGCTTCAATTTTCCCCCTGTCCTTAAGTTGCCAGGTTCCCAGCATGTAACAGAGTGGTAGATATTACATTAAACTGATGTTTAGAGGTTGTTTTGTGTGTCTTTTTTTTTTTTTAAGGCAAAATGGGTCTATGGTAGACACCTGACAAAGGCTTCAGATGTTTTGCCCACTAGGGGAATGTGGATCCTCAGGGATCTTTGATGAATTACTTTGCCTAACAAGGCAGAGCATGTGTTTCATTGTGCTGTGTGCCAGATTTGTTTAGGTGATTGGAGCACTAAAGCAGAGAGGGATGCTCTGCCTTCTTCTGCTACCAGGATTCCTAAGGAAGCCAGGAAGTCAAAGCTTGATGTTGGCACAGGAGTGCAGCTGGTAATTATTCCTGCTGAGCTGTTTACTCTGCCACCTAATGGTTGACAGACACTGGGTGTGGTGGGCGTACTTTCCTAAGTACCTGTTTGTAGAACTCAGGCAGCTAGGGCAGAGCTAAAACAGCAGTAATTTGAAACCAGTAGTGTTGGTTTTCCTTCTCCAGCCGGCAGCTGAAATCTGCATTCCAGATGCAACCTGCGGAGAAGCCGAAGAAAGCATGAAAAAAAAAAAAAAAGACTTCAAGGGCAGTAAATTGACTGCTTTGAAAGTTCTGGGTACTTTAAGATGATCTTTACTTTTTCCCTTTTGATTAGGGCTGGTAAGTGGCTGTTGATGTGGGTGCCCTACTAGTGTAGTAGTTGCTGTTGTTTTGGCTTGGCGGGCCCAGGCCTCTAATCATTTTCCAGATGGAAAAGAGGGCTCATGTAAGGAGTAGTTCAAACATTTTCTGCTGATTCACTTCTGAATCCCTTAGGCTGCTCCAGGGGATGGTTAAGGACTATCAAGATCAGCTTGCCGCCTCAGCACTTTCAGGAACCTCAACTTGCTCACCAATGAGGAAGTTGAATGCAACCAGGAGAACCGCCGGCACTGGGGCGGAGCTCCTCCTGAAGTCCTGACTGGGACTACGGGGCAGGCTGACTTTCCTATGACAAAAAGTCTTTTGTCCAGGGGAATAAATACGGAAGTCCAAGAAGAGCAGCCTCCTGTCCGCGTGTAGTAAAGGTGCGCAGCCTCAGCTGCTCCTGGGCATAGAGCTCCACAGGCTTTTTACGGTTGCCCGGAGCACGCCTCCGTCATGGAGTAAACCGGAAGGGAGGGCACAGTGACCCGAGGGAGACCAAGTGTATTCTCTGAGCGGCTGAGAGCCTGGCTCCCTCCCGGGTCCTGTTGCTCCCTGCCCTGTAATTTCAGGGCAGATGGAGTGGATAAATTGAGAGAGCACAGCGAGGGTAGCACAAGTCAGAACTTCCTCTAAGGGCCTGTGGAGACATGGAGGAGGTTGGGAACTCTCTAAATGGCAGTGATGTGTCGGAACCAGAAAAATCCGAAGCTGGACTTGAAATGGCTCAGTCGATCCTGAGTAAGTTTTCTATGAAATCCCTCTTTGGATTTACAAACAAGTTGGAATCTGTGAAGCCTGAAGAGGAGGATGCTGTGCTGAAAGCATTCCGCAGTTTAGATGTGGATCCCACACCTCAGCAGGATGATCCCAGCAAAGGCTCAGATGTGCTGGAGGCAGAGGCTCAGGTGCCACCTGATCTAAGAAATGAAGGGAAGACTGAAAGCGTGGAGAGAGAATCGGAGGGAAGTCAGGGAAAAGCAGAAGCAGGGAGTTCTCTCCGTGGTCAAGAGCTTCTTCCACTTGCTACTTTGAATGTGGGCAGAGATGATGTCATCTGTGTCCGTGGGACCCTTGTGCATACCACCAGTGATTCTGACTCTGATGATGGAGGCCAAGAGCCAGAAGAGGGAAGCAGCACCAATGACCCAAAGTCCTTTAGTGTTAACTTATCTGAGCCATCTCAGGAGCCCAAAGAAAACCCAGGAGGTTCTAGAGAAAATGCTAGCACTGGGGAAATGGATGATGCAGAGCTCTGTGCAGAAAATCCTCAAAGGAGTCCATCTGAGATAAGCAGCAAATTGGAACCTGGCGATGATGGCCTTCAGACAGAGCATAGCCCCAGCCAAGGCCAGGCTGGAGAAGAAGGGTCCCAAGTCCCACCTGTAGCAACAGGCAAGAACTCGAGCGGCGATGTCACTGCAAGTGTCTCTCTCAAAGGAGAAGTCCCTGGAGAGAAGTCGTTCCAGCTTCCAGCTTTTTTCAGTGGGCTTCGTGTACTGAAGAAAGGAGCCACAGCAGAAGGAGAGGAGACCATCACTGAAATTAAACCAAAGGATGGGGACCTGGCTTTGCTCAAGTTGACCCAGCCTGTTCAGAAGTCTCTGGTGCAGACAGAGCCACAGACTGTGAAGAGCAGGGAGAGAGCAAGTGATCCGAAGGCCACTCCCACTCTCCTGGAGCAACTCTCTCAACTACTCAACATTGACATGCCCAAAACTGAACTAAAGGGAGCAGACCCCAAGTCGCCTGGGGGAGGAGATATGGGCTGTAGTGCTGATCAGGAGAGCCAGAGGGACTCTGAAGATGTCCAAACCCAGAGTGGCGAGGTCAAGTCAAAACCACCAGAGACTGCTCTGGAGGCCTTTAAAGCCTTATTCATCCGTCCCCCCAAAAAGGGGACTACGGCTGACACCTCTGAGCTGGAAGCTCTCAAGCGCAAGATGAAACATGAAAAGGAGTCACTAAGAGCTGTGTTTGAACGGTCCAAGTCCAAACTAGCAGACAGCCCGTCTGATTCCAAAAGCGTATGTAGAGTTTGGTTTTGCATTTTATCATAAAACGTGATGCCACATTATTTGTTTTCAGGTTTGCCAACAAAGTGAATTCCAGTTGCCTATCGTTAGTGTTCTTGCGTGGGTAAAAAATGATTTTAATGAAATCAAATCATCCTTGTAAAGAGTATTGAGTTGGAGAGGAGTGCTTTTCTTTCTTTCGCATATTTCTTGGAGTGTAATAAGAGGAATATATGTAGAGATGTGTGAGTAGGAAGGGGGAAACCCTTGCTCTGAGTTTAAACATCAATAGTAAATACTTATAAAGATTTAGCATCATGGGAAGCGATGCATATGGAGGTATAGCCTGCGTTTATAGGGATTTCCTCACTGCTTAATTACCCCTCTGTGAAAACTATGATTTCCTTTGAAAGTCTGCCATTTAGCAAAATATGTGTTTCTGATGTAATTGAAATGTTCCATTTGGCTGTGGGGCTTCCTGATTGAGCACTGAATTTAGAGTGAGAACTGGGTTTTAATTCTAACTCTGCCATTTACGGGCTGGATGACCCTGATAATTTCTGAGTCTCAATCTCCTTATGTGCAAAATAAGGAAAATAACCCTTACTTTATGTGGTTATCATGAAGATTAAATTAAGCTCTGCATAAAATGTATCTAATTCATGAAAACAGTTATTCAAAGAAAAAAACTTCAGATAATGTATGTATAAAGACTAGGAAGCACCTGTCTGGTGGATATTAAATGTTCATAAAAACAATTAATAGAATTTATTGCTTAAGATCAATTCAGAATGTGATTACCACTCCCTCCTGTATATTTACTATGCTCTTTTGAATCAAAAATTCAAGTCATTAGAAAAATGTTCTCAGGTTGTGGTTAGAAACTAAACAAAAAATAGCATTCTTATAGATGTAAAAATCAATTCCTATAAAAATAACTTGAATGTGAAGGCAATTTCATTCATTTTTTTAATAGGAAAGAAAGAAGTAAGCAGTGTGGAATACATAAAGAAGCGTATCTTGGCCTGTGCTAATGTTCATGGAAAATGCAAAATTAATCCTTATTAGTCCTGGAGTTGTTTGGAATATGATTGTAAACAGTCCTATAAATGTACTAAAATACAGTACATTTGTGTCTGTTTCTTCAACTCAAAGTTTATTTGTGCTTTTAAAAAATAGCCATAAAAAAAGATAATAAGGGTTGTGTAGTACTTTGCCTTAAGTCTTTTTGGTTGGTTTTTAATTTTCACCCCAACTGATCATTTATACTTCTGGAAAAGAGTTGTACCTTAGTAGGATGTCTCGACTGTAATGAATGAAAGCAGTGTGCATCTGGCCATTAAAATTAATATTAGAATTAGTGTTAGCATGTTTGTTTTCAATAATTAATGGGCTCTGGCCACATTTCATTTTACTGATTTTTTTTTTTTTTGCCTACTTTTCAACAGCCTGACCAGAGCCCTACAGAGCAGGACGACAGGACTCCTGGCAGACTCCAAGCTGTCTGGCCACCCCCAAAGACAAAAGACACAGAAGAAAAAGTGGGACTGAAGTACACTGAAGCAGGTAATGTGAAAGGAAGTCAGGCACCCAGGAACAAATCTCTTCCTACAATAGCTTTTAGCACTAGTTCAGTAGACTCTCAGGATTTGGGGTTTTGTTTCATTATAAAATGTAATGCTGAATGCTTCTCTTTGGTTCTGCTGTTAAAGAAAACCTCTTTGCACATTTACTGCTAGTGAGATGAAAGGTGAATGCTGTGGAATGAATGGAAAGGGGGCACGTGTGTCAAGTAGGAGAGTCTTTGGGGAGTGAATGGAGAAGGTAGATTGCACATTCCTTGGGAAGCAGCAGGTGGCTGGTGCTCATATAATGTATGAGTGGGCAGTGTTGTTGGAAGATGCAGAGTATGGTTCTCCAGAGCTGTAATCTGATTTCTTGTTTGTCTCTGAGTAATGCTTTTGAGATAAAGGCACCTTGTGCAGAGTGAATGTACAGATACCGTATCAGTTACTAGTTCACTTTCGTTAAACAAAGATTTATTTAATGCATGGCCAATTTTAAAGCAATCTAACTCTCTGGAAAACTTCCCAGGAAATTTTCTTGGGTCTATTTAAATGGAATAGGATCTAGATATTTTTATTCTTTAACTGAAGAGTTACAGATGGGTATGTTTTAATATATCCATCCAGTGTGTGTGTATCTCTGATGAAACCTCTTTGCCTTCTTCCTGATACTTGGGGATTACCTATTGAAGGAGTCCAGGGACTGTCACTCCAAAATGTGGTGCCCTGGTACACTGTAATTTTACTTTAAAGGAACTTAAAAAGTAGCAGATGCACTAGGCACAGTGACTTGAGAGGCTGAGGCAGGAGGATCACAAACTTGAGACTAACCTCAGCGACTTAGTGAGGCCTTAAGCAACTTAGCGAGGTCCTGTCTCAAAAATATCAAAATAAAAAATAAGAAAAGGGGCTGGAGTGTAGCTCTATGGGTCAGCACCGTGGGGTTCGGTCCCTAGTACACCCCCCTCCCAAAACAACAATAACAACAACAACAAAAATCAGCAGATGCTAGAAGAGATGTTACTGTGATACCTCCTTATCTGTTTAAAGTCTGTATCCACTAAGGAAGAAAGCAATCACCTCTGGGGTTTTTGCTGAGTTTTCTTTTAACTAAACTCATATGGCAGGAAAAAAGACCAAAGACTGTTAACATACCTAGGTGGACTTTTGCTAAACACCATTGTCTTCTATTTCAACCCCAGTCAGTATTGGTGTGGGGAGGGAACTAAGATTCTTTTGTAAAGAGGATCATTTGCAATTCTTTACCTACTCTAGGGACCCAATGACTTTGTCCCAATCTACCAGATGTTTTCTCAGGCTCTCAGAGGTCCCTAGAAATCATGTACTATTCCTCTAAAACTTGACTAAATTTCCCATTTCCCCTCCCCCTATGAAATAAAAATGCATAGGCTTCAGAACCTGCTGGGCTGTGGGCTCATTGCCATCACGTGCACAGTAAGACTGTGCTTTTCTCCCATCTCATCCATTTACTGTCAGTTCATTCTAGTGACCCTTTAGAGGGTAAAGGAAGCCTTTCTTTTCATCTCTACACTGCATATGACTTACATTTTGTTGGTTGTCTTACGTAGATGTGTATATTAAGATCATTATACATAGTTATAGAAAAATATTTTTTGTAAGTGGATCAATATCTGGGTGGTTCAGTAGGTTTTTCTCTTAATATCAAATATCTTTAGTGCTTGAGAGCATACTGGCAGGTGAATCTTCAAGTCATTTCTAACCTCTACTGTAAGTAACAACTGCAGACTTGTGATTCTTAGCATTTTATTTTTCTGTAGTGCTTCTTGTATAGAATGAAAAGTTCCAATATCTTCAGTGAAAGTATACATAGCCATTTCAGCTGGCCTGCACATCTATGGTTTTCTAGACTTGGACTATTATGAGTACAATATTGAAGCACCTGCCACGTTCTTTTTTGTCATCATGTGGCACAATGTGATGTACCAAGGTTTCTCTAATAAAAACAAAACCCAGGCGTTGTAGTTGTAGCTCAGTAGTAGAGCACTTGCCTGACATATGTGAGGCACTGGGTTTGATCCTCAGCACCACATGAAAACAAAAGGTATTGTGTAAAACAAAACAAAACAAAAATTCAGAATACCATGAGCTCTCATTCCTACTTTATGTTGTTGGTTTTAGTCTTTTACAGTTTTGTCCCAAACAGTGTGGCAGTCTTGCTTGTGATAATGGGCATTTGTTGAGTAGAAAAGGAAATAAATACCACAATTTTTTAAATTAATTTTTAATTTGTTTTAATTAGTTAGACATGACAGTAGAATTCATTTATGTACTAGATATACATAGATGGGATATAATTTCTCATTTTTCTGAATGTACGGGTTATAGAATCATATTGATCATGCAAACACATATCTACATAAAGGATAATGTCTGTTTCATTCTACTGTCTTTCTTATCCATACATCCTCTCCCCTTCCCTCCCATTACTTCCCTCTACCTAATCTAAGGTAACACTATTCTTCTCTAGTGCCCCCTGCCATATTGTGAATTAGCATCTACATATTATAGAAAATATTTGGTCTTTGTTTTTTGAGGATTGGCTTATTTCGCTCAGCATGATATTGTGCAACTCCATCCATATACTGGCAAATGCCATAATTTCACTCTTCTTTAAAGTGAGTAATATTCCATTGAGGATGTATATCACATTTTCTTTATCCATTAATGTATTGAAGGACACCTAGGTTGGTTCAATAGTTTAGCTATTGTGAATTGAGCTGCTATAAACATTGATATGGCTGTGTTACTGAAGTATGCTGATTTTAAGTCCTTTGGGTATAAAGTGAGAAGTGGGATAGCTGGGTCAAGGTGGTTCTATTCCCAGTTTTCTAAGGAATCTTTCCATAGTGGTTGCACCAATTTGCAAGTCCTACCAGCAATGTATGAGTGTGTACCTTTTCCCCCCCGAATCCTCACCTCCATTTATTGTTCCTGTATTCTTGATGATTGCCATTCTGACAAGAGTGAGATTAAATCTTAAAGTAGTTTGAATTTGCATTTCTCTAATTGCTAGAGATATTGAACACGTTTTCATATATTTGTTGATAGATTGTATTTCTTCTTCTGTTGAAGTGTCTGTTAGTTCCTTAGCCCATTTGTTGATTGGGTTATTTGTTTTTTTGGTGTTAAGTCTTTGAGTTCTTTATATATCCTAGAGATTAATGCTTTATCAGAGGTGCATATGATAAAGATTTTCTCCCAATTTGTAGGCTCTCTCCTCAGGTTATTGATTATTTCCTTTGCTGAGAAGAAGCTTTTTAATTTGAATCCATCCCATTTATTGATTCTTGATTTTACTTCTTGCACTTTAGGAATCTTGTTAAGGAAGTCAGATCCTAGGCCAAAGTGGTGAAGATTTGGGCCTATATTTTCTTCTGTTGGGTGCAGGGTCTCTGTTTGAGTGCCTAAGTCTTTGATCCACTTTTAGTTGATTTTTATGAGGGTGAGAGATAGAGGTTTAATTTCATTTTGCTACATATGGATTTCCAGTTTTGCCGGCACCAAAATATCACAAATGTTTTAAAATCCACCGTGAGTACTATTTTAGAGTATGTATGTCCTTAGTCTTTGCTTTCTGTCCTTTTCTATTTCTCTCACAGGAGCATTTCAATCTACCTTTGTGATGGTTTTTCCTACCTGTTTTCATGTAATGTGTCCCATTGAAGATCTTACATGAGATAAGGAAAAGTGACAGGGAGGGGCTGATAGTTCCAATAGGTGGTCTCTGTTGCACAGTGAGGCAGGGAGGGTTGACATAGTCTGCAGAGGTGTGCAGGCCCCAGCCAGCCCCCTCAGTACTGTGGCTCTCCAACTGTGCTCCAGGGTCTAGTGCTCAGCATTTTGAGAGCCTTCTTGGTTCTCATTAATCAGCTGACATACTTTAGGGGAGGGGAATTCCCAAAGAAGCATGAGATATTCCATGCCTGAAGGAAATTTATCTTTTGCCCCATTAACTCTTTATCTGTATGAGGTTGCCTTGTCATTTATTGCTAACTTCGAGAAAGTTGACATTTTCCCCTGTGATTTTCTTAAGCTGTGTTTTTCAAGTGAACAGGAATCTTACGAGTATTCAGTTTATAATTGAACACATTTTGTGGTATCCCCATTGGCTTCTCCCCTCTTAGAGAAACATGCAAAATTTGCCATTCAGTAGGGAACCCAGAGGTGGCTGGGCTGGGGCTCAGTGGCAGCACACTTGCCTGGCGTGTGTGAGGCACTGAGTTTGATTCTCAGCACTGCATATAAATAAATAAAATAAAGGTGTATCAACAACTAAAAAAGATAGGGAACACAGAGACAGAAATTAGATCCAGAGAGTCCAAGTTGTTCAAGTCTTATGCTTTTATATCTCCTTTATTCCCAGAGTGCATTACTTGTTAATCTAGTGAAATGGAATATTAAGACTCCAGTGTTGCTGTTTCTCATGAGCCATTGGGTTATGTGCTGCTGACATCCCTGGCCAGTCATTGGCAGAGCTGGGAGAGAGGTGGTGTTTTCACCATGAGCCCTCCACTGTCCTTGTGCCACCCCTGGCCACTTCAGATTTGTCACTGCTTTGATTTTCTTTTTCTCAGAACTTACATCTCAATACCTGAAAAATCACTTTTGTTCAGGATAAGAAGGCAGAGATACTACCCTTTATGGCTTCTAGAGTCCTCTTAGCTTATGTAAAGGTGGCTCAACACTATTGCTGGTACCCACTGTCAGGTTTGCTCTCTCCTCCCACTCCCAAAGCCATTGGCATCTGCAGCTGATAGCACTGTGACAGCCCCCCTTCCTGCCTGCCAACCCCCCACAGTTGAAGCCTTTGGCTCCTGTTGCAGCCTCTCTGGTGGGATTGCCATGAAACTGTACCCATGTCAAGGGCACTTCTATTGCCAGTCCTGAGCTTTTAGGAGCCTTGGTGATGTGTGATATATGAGAGAAGCCTCAGCTCCCTCCAGAGCTGTCACTCAAGGTACTGCCACCTGAGTTGTAGTTGATCTCTACTGCTGATTGGGGGCGAGGGGGGACTTACGTACTAATTCATATTGTGCCTGAAGTGCTCTGTTCAAATGAAACAAAGTGAAAAGGTATCTTGTGATATCATACAAAGTGGACCCAGAAGAAAAAAGTTTACCTTTAAATTTGGTGGAACAGAAGCAATATAACCTGTGTTTTCTTCTATACATATAAGAGCCACTTTGTTGTATCTAATGAGGTTGTATGAAAGTAACTTGCCTGTATTCTTTTTAAAACATTGACTAGAAACATAAGATATTCTAGGTAATTGAAATATAAAGTTAGCATAAGGCCAAACTTTTGTTCATCCTAAACTTGAAAAAATTTTCTAAACCATATTACACACACACACACACACACACACACACACACTCCAAGAAAAAATAAATGTAAGTGCATTCATACTAAACAAAGGAAAAGAGTGATTTGGAAATGTGGTTTGGAAAAATACATACATAACTTTATAAACTCCATCAACTCAGGTCCTATCAGGAATTAGGTAACACTCAAGTTGGGTTATTTGAGAATTTATCAGACCCTGTTCACAAAGATGGGGCATTGTTTTGAAAAGTGATGTAGGTAGAGAGGTACTCTGAGGCTAATAATAATGAGGAGTTTTGCCACACCTTCATGTGGAGGGGCAAGAGTAAGAGTGACTGTGGGGACACCAACATCTTCAAGGGAAGATGAGTGGTCTGGAGAGGGCTGCTGGAGAGGTGCTATGTCCTTCAGTAAAAAGGTGCACCCAGGCCACTGTGACATGCCAGGTGGGAGCTGGGGAGAAACAGCCTGACCCTCTTCATCACTCTATGATTTGTTGTCATTCCCATCAGCCAATCCGAAGAGAAGCCAGGGGAGTAGGAACCTTATGGTGCCAGCTTTTTAGGGCAGCAGAAAGGACCTAAAATAGGGTGCAGAAGGGAAAGAGTAGATCTAGAAAGGCAAATGAATCATCCCTGCATACACTGCCAGCCAGGGGCAGCCAACAGGACCCTGGTGATGGAAGCTTCCAAAGCCTGCATGGAGGAGAGTTGGCACATGTTATCTGCCTTGATATACCTCACAACACAGGCTTCTAATGCAAGGGCACAAAGGTAAAATCCTGTTTTGTCACCCTATGGGGGAGTTGTATTTTTTATTCCCATTATTTCCTAGAAAATATAATTACTATTCTTTAGGGCCTTGCTGTGTGGATAATTACTTCCTCTTAATGTACAGGGTTTGTTTACTGATCTAAAAAGTTTTTAAATGTTCTGTATATTACAAAATAAAATAAAAATTGGAAATATCCAGAAAATTACAAACAAAAGAAACTTTCTATGATTCTGTTTCAGAGAGACCATTGTCAAAATTATGAAATATGGAAAGCCTATTGAATTCAACACTAAGAAATAAAAAAGAAATTTTGGGCAATATTATAGACTGGTTTTCTCATTTGAACACAAGTGATTTTTACTAAATATTATCAATATTTTAGAAAGTCAGTGTTTCAATTAGGATAAACTCCTGGTAATAGGATTATTGGCCATTAAAGTTAAATGCCTTTTTAAAGGGGTTGATGCATATTATCAAATTGCCATAGTTGTTTTTTCTTACCGAGTGTCTTTATGTAAAAATTAATACAGTTCTTATTTGTGGTACTGAGAATTGAACCCAGAGCATTGGGCAGGTGAGGTGAATGCTCTACCACAGCCTCAGCTTTTTTTCAAAAATTTTTTTGAGACAGGGGCTCCCTAAGTTGCCCAGGCTGTCTTTGAATTTGCAATTCTCCTGCCTCAGCCTCAGCTAGGATTAGAAGAAAAATTAATATTGTTTGAAACTGTTAAATATTTTTCCTTACCATTTCCTTTTAATTTCATTTACTGTGTGTTTTTTTTTAATGTGTAGAAGTTTTAAATACTTATGCAGTCAAATCTGTCCTCCTTTATTGTAGAATTTTATGTTTTTCATTTGGCTTAGAAAACTTTTTCTATTCCTAAGATCACCTATATTTTCATATTTCTTAAGTTGTTTCTTTCTGCTGCTCTTCTCTTTCTCCTATTTCATATCAGAATTTAAATTTGGTGCACAATCTGGTAGAGATCTAAATTGTGAACTATTTTACAGCAGGCTTTGAAATTATTTTCCCAAAGTTTAGGCCTGCTTCGGCCTTTGTTCTCTCTCCTTGATGTATTTGTGTATTATACCAGAATCTTCATTATTGTAACATTACAGTGCATATCAGAGTCTTGCAGTTCGAGTTCTCTTGCATACTTTTAAAAAAGTAAGCAAGAGAATATATTCATTCTTCAAGAAAGATCTACCATTTACTTGGCTAAGTTTTAAAAGGATCCTTATGGAATTTTTATTACATTGCGTTATAAATTAATGTGAGGTAGGAATGAGAATTAATATTTCCATCCAGAATCACATCTTATAAAATTACATGTTCAGAGGTTTTTATGCCTTTCAATAAATCATACAATATGTGCTTATATATAAACACATATTTATATATATGTATATGAGCATATCTTACATATTTTTTCTAAGTATGTTCCCAGACATAGTATCTTGAAAAAATAAATGTACAGTATGAATTTGTTTAGCAGATTTGCTTCCTGTTCCAAAAGTCTGATGTGTCCATAAGAATCTAATGACTTAAGCATGACAGTTTCTACAGATGATTTTCCTCCCAAGCCCAGGGCTTGTCAGGTGAGGGACACATTTATATAAACTGCCCCTTCAGTCTTACCGTGGTCACTGAGTCTTAATATTTTGAGACCAATTTAAAAAGCTAGTGATGATAGAAAGCCCCAGAAGGAAACCCTGCAGTTAATTTAACATCTATTTCAGACCCTCCTCCCCTAACCTGGCCATCTGTGTATGCCCCAAGTTCAGAGGTGGAAGCTTTTATTCAGTCAGCCCAAACTTGGCTTCCTTTGCCATCTGTGTCCTATTCTGTATTTTTAAGGATTGCTGGGAATAAATATATTATGGTAGATATCTCAAAGTTCTGAGTAGAAATGAAGTTGATGTTTGTGGAATGAAGATGGTACCTTTTGGGAATCTGTCAGGAACTTAGTGACCCACAGAGCAAGGAAGAAAGAAAAACACTCATGTTCTCAACAGGAACTGTGCGCATTTGGTTTCTCTTCCAGTGTGCATCTGGAAAAGCTCTCTCTCTCCACTGGTGGTGCCTCCAGACTGGGCTGGGCTGGGGGATGGCATATGTACTGCCCTGCTTAGTGTGAGGACCATGGCTTTTGTAGAAAAGAGAACTTAGCACAGGGTATTGAGGTCATTGTGAGCAAGCTGTCGATGCAGGTGGCATCCCAGACCCTTGGGGCAGCTCAGAAATGTTTCTGAGTATTTTGGATCAACTCATTCTTTCTGCCTACTTTCTGGTGTGTTACTAGTTAGAGTTTGCTTTGTTGTAAAGTGATAAAAGTGCTCGTCATTCTTCCTGGTGAGTCAGCTGCCCTTGCTTCATCAGCCAGGGAGAGCTATAAATATCTTGGAAAATTTTATTAACCAATGTAGTTGAAGTTTAAATTTCTTCATTCATAGCTAGCAGACTGCATTATCCATGAATGATACTCCTTTAAAATTATGTGTCCAGACAAATGATCACATATGTACTCTTTCACTATCTAGGCGAAGGGTTTTTTCTTCCTATATTCATAGGCTTTTGTGGCACCACTTGCAAACAGTGATTATGATAGCATGGAAATCAGAAGCCAAACAGACTAAAGGCTAGGGAGGCCTTGCATTTTTTGGGTATAGGAAGAATGGTGTGGGCTGGGGATATTGCTCAGTTGGTAGAGTTCTTGCTTTGTATATATAAGGCCCTCGGTTCAATAACCCCCACCCCCCAAAAAAAAGAAAAAGAAGGGTTTACTGGGAAACTGGAGGTGAAGCCAAGGTGCTAAGCTTCCACTTACTCTAGACCTGGGAGCTGCAGAGACAGACTCCCTAACATTAATGGGATTTAGGAAGGGGATGTCAGAGTGTGGTCCAGTGACTTAGAATTCATATATTGTGTTCAAGGAATATCAGTAAAGAACTTTGGCTCAAAATGGAGCCAAAGCAAGAGATTAAAATGTAGAATTTCAGCTTTTAAATATTAAAAACTTATAGCTGTAAGCATCTTAGAGATCCTATTCATTTTACAGACGACAGCCAGTGAGAGTATGACTTGCTGTAACTAATAAATGGGCTGAAATTGTAATTTGGAAAGAATGACAGCCCCAAGTCAGGGAGAGGGTGGAGATCGATGGTTTTGTTCTTGTTTGGTTTTGTTTCTGTTTTTTTGACAACATACCTGTATTTAAAGATCCAACAAGGAAAACACAGTCGTAGTAAAGCATTTAAAAATCATGGCCGTTAATAAAAAAAAAAATATGGGACTTAAAGTGAGTCATTTTGAATAATTAGAAAAGAGCATGTGAGGGCCCACTGGCTCACTAGACGTCTACAGAAAATGACTTGTCATTTCACACTGCTTTTTTGATTCCTTGTATAATATCAAAGAAGGGTATTTAGTCAAAGAAGCTCACCTAAGCAATTTAAAGAGAATAAAAATGAGTCTAGTTATTGTATATTCTTGCAAAGTTCAGGTGAGGCTCATTCAGTTATTATTCATGGAGCCACAGTTTGTGTGGTAAAACGCATATTGTACATGTACTTGATTTTAGGAGGTATATGAACCAATATTTTAATTATCCTGTGCCTCCTTTTTGTTGTTGTTGTTGTTTATTTTGGTGATACTGGGGATTGAACCTTGGGCCTCATGGATGCTAGACGGGTGCTCAGCTACTGATCTATATCCCCAACCTTTTTTTTTAAATTTTATTTTTTATTTTGAGGCAGGGTTTTTTTTAGGTTACTGAGGCTGGCCTAGAATTTACAATTCTCCTGCCTCAGCCTCCCAAGTAGCTCACATTTTTATAAACATCTCCTTTCACTAGTTGTCTTCTTTCTCAAACTTTCTCTGCAGTGACTCCATTTTTCTTTTATTCTGTAAATCATTGTCTGTTACCAGCCACTAAGGGTTGTTTCCCAGATCTTCCACCCAGCAACCTCTCCACATTCTGGCTTCAGCTCTCTGCACTGCCAGCCCTTACCATGCCTTATCTTTATAATTTCGTCCCTTCATCTCAGTCTGCCCTTCATATGCTTATAGCCTTCAACCACTCATCAAACAGCATTCCTATGGGTCCCTTCTTCTTCATAGACAGCAGTGGGTAAATAACAATTTTCAAATAATATAAAAATTTTTTCTTCATCTATAGAAAGAACAAATTATTTCTGAGAACTATCCAAATCTAAAGTGTTAATTGTAAATGCTCGAGGATTTCCCCACAAAATACAGGGGAGCATTGGATGAAGAAGTGAGAACAAGAGATGAGAGAGGTAGAAAACTATCTGAGAGGGAAAGGAAAATAGAACCAGGGAAATCCCAAGGACATCATCAAGTTTAGCATTACCTTTACCACAGGTTTCGTGGATTTGAGCATCATCTAGACTTGAATTTGAAGCTTGGCTCTGTCATGTACTAGCTTTGACCTGGGACAAGAAATTTGACTACTCTGGGTCTGTATCCTCATTTGTAAAAATGAGTCCTTCCAGCAAGTTAGGAGCTTCCACATTTGTAGCCAAGTTGTTACAGAGGTGTAGGTGGGTGACCTGCAGACCCAGTTCTTGGAAGTGGCCTCCTACGTGGGGCAGTCTTATGGGACTGAGGCCATAAGCCTATGGAGTCTACAAGCTAAGTCTGGTAGTGGTGTCAGAATAGTATTGGTGTCATAGAATCAGCATGGCTGTTGGAGAACTGGAGGCTATCAGACAATAGCATCATATGGTGAAGGAACTAAATTTCTTTTTGTGTATATGTTGTGGTCCTCAATTCTGTGCGTGTGTACTTGGCATGTTGGTGACCATTCCAAGTCAGCATTCTACTGAGTTCCTTCTGAACATTTTCTGTGCTTCCCCACAGTCTTCATAATCACCACATTTAATGGCTGAATACTGATGATGATTTTTATAAAATAAGTATTTTGGGGCTGGGAAACTTGAATCTTGAGGCAGGTCACAAGTTGAATTTTTTCATAGCACCTATGAGGTCCTTGAATTGAAAGGCAGCTCAGAGAATGTCTATTTATCTCTCTTCTTGTTCAGGTGAAGGAATGGATGTTCTCAAAGACTGTCCTGCTTGCTGACCAGTAATAAAAACAAATGCAAATTCTGACTTCCAGTGTTTATATTTTTTCTTTCCATTTGCAATGTAGCCCCCCTTTTCTCTTAGTCCAGTCATACTTTACTTCAGCCTTTCCCCCAGATTGTTTCATTCATCCTAATTAAAAAGGACATATTTGGTTTTCAAGAAGGACAGAGGAGGAAGGGAATGGTCTAAAAATTTCAAAATACCCCTTCCATAGTGATTATACATAATTCAGACAATGCTAAATCTGTCATGGTAAAGGCAAAACTTTCCCTTCACACTGCACCCCCTGATCTCTCAGACTTCTTAGAGGGTTTTTAAAATATAGCTTATCAGACACTGTCACATGCATCTGTGTACACACAGAGTGACACAGCAGACAAATCATTTCCATGTAAGAGGGATTATACTGTACAAACTTCTACGATCAACTTCTTTCTATCATATGTTAGAGAACTTTTCCTGTCGGAAAAGTAGGAAACATTTTCCCTCACATTCTTAATGGCTGCATAGTATTCAATAGAATAATAAGTGACGTATTGAGCCATTCCCTTATCCTGAACCTTTTATTCACTTAGAATCTTTCACTATTACCAACAGTGATGCAATAAATTTTTTGTTCATCTATTTTGGGCAGAGTCCTCTGATAGGGAGAAGAAGAATTGCTGTGTTAAAAGAATTCTGGTCACTTCTCCTACTGGTCCATGTTACTCCCTTGGCCTCACAAAAATAATGACCCTATTAATACTAAACCACAACAAGAATGCCTGTCACTCATAATCTCCAATATCCATTTAATGTGGGTTAAAATTTTTATACTATAATTTTAATAGGTAATTCTCTTATATAAGCAAGGTTGGACATCTTTTCATAAGACTTACTATTTAGATTTCTTCTTTTTGTGACTTAGTGACTTGAAGAAACTTCTTTTTATATTAAGTCTTTTTGATTGTTGCATATATTATAGTTTTAGTCTCTAAGTTGCTATGTCTTTTTATTTCATGGTATCTTTCACTGTGCCAGAATTTTTATAGTTAAATCTTTTCTGTGTCTGTTTTTGTAATTTATGGTCTTACAGAAGCCCTCCTCAATGTAAAGATTAATAATATGTATATCTTAACTAATATGCATCTATATTTAGATTTTCATTCTACTGAATGTTTGATTTTGTGTGTGGTATAGATAAGGGTATGGTCAGGGGTGATGGTGTGCTGTAATGATTAGGGAACTTGGGCTATAGATTCAAATTTAGGGGCTCCAGCAGCTAGTGGCTGTGTAACTCTGGGTAAGTTCACGTTTTGTACTTAACATTCTTTATTTGTAAAAACAGACTTTTTAAAAATTTTTGTTTTTTTAGGTTTCAATGAAATAATTCATTTAAAGATCTTATCAGAGTAGTTGTGTCATTGTTAAATCAAAATAATGGAAGCTGCTGTTATTAGTTTTGTTTTTTCCAAACTGATAACCTTTTGCCCCAGCACCATCTAACAAATACTTCATTCTTACAAGGAGTACCAACTCTCATATATAAATTCCTTTCATATATTGATCTTTTTCTAGACCCTTTATTAATCTTTGTTGATATATTTATCTAGACCTTATGCAAATCACCTCCACTTGATCTTTTTCCTCCAGGAACTTATGTACATGCACTCTTGTATATGAACTTTAAAGTCTATTTCTCAAATTTGTGAATTATCCCACTGGGATTTGGGTTGACCTTTTTTCTTTATATATTAGTGTGTGATAGAGTCTTTCAATATCATGTCTTCCCATCCAGGTGCATAATTTATTTCTCTAGCAATTCAGGATTTTTTAAAAGCTCTTTAGTAAATTTGTGCAGTATTCTTCTTATAGCTCTTGTACACTTAAATTTATTTCTGGGTGTTTGATTATAAATGGGACTTTCTCCCCATTGTTTTCCCCAACTGGTATTGTTAATAGAATAAAGCTATTGATTTTTTTATGTTTCTGTTAATTTTGACTCTGTATTCTTATTAGTTTTTTTTACTTTTTTAGTTGCTAACTTGGGATATCTTTATGTAGACAGACCATGATAATTTGTGTTTCGTTTGTTTTTAATTCTATAAAATAATAGCCAAGAGATTGAAGCAATTATTCACAGATGTGGGTAAACAATACAAGACATAAAATTTACTGTTGTAACTCCTTTTAAGTGTATAGTTTACTGGTGTAAGGATATTTACATTGCTGTACAATGACTCTCCAGAACTTTTCCATCTTACAAAACTGGAGTTACATTCATTCAAAGTGAAAACCTCTCCTCTCCCATGATCCTGGCAATCACGGTTCTACTTTCTGTTCCTATGAATTTGAATTTCATAAAACTGGAATCATACAGTATTTGTCTTTTAGTGATTGGTTCATTACACTTAGTATAATGTCCTCAAAGTTCATCCATCTCGTAGCACGTGACAGGATTTCTTTTCTGTTTTAAAGCTGAATAACATTCCATTGAATGTGTCTTGCCACATTTTGTTTATCCATTCAGCTATGGAATAGATTGCTTCACTTCTTGCTTATTATGAATAATGCTGCTACGAACATGAAAATGCAGGACACCCTCAAGATCCTGATTTCAATTTGTGTGTGTATGTGTTTGTGTGTGTGTGTGTGTGTGCTGCGTGTGTGCCTTTATACAGATCCCAAAGTGGAATTGCTGGATCGTGGAGTAGTTCTACTTTTAATATTTTGAGGAACCTCCATAATGTCTTTCACAACAGAGGCACCATTTTACATTCCCATCAGCAGTGAACCAGTTCTATTTTTCCACATTCTATTTTTTTCCCAACAGTACCCAGCCTAGTGGATACCCAGCTCTCATTGTGCTTTTGATATGCATTTTCCTAATGATAGGTGATGTTGAACATCTCTTTATGTGCTTATTGGTCATGTGTACATCTGCTTTAGAGAAATGCCCACTCAAGTCCTTTATCTATTTTAAATTGTATTTTTAATATTAGAAAATAAAACACAAATCAGTTATTTTTTCTCAACCCTTTTCTACTGGCTAGGACCTCCAAAACAAGGCTGGGAATGTAATGAACAGCAGACTTCAGGTTATTCCTGATTTTAAAGGCGTCTTTATAATATTTTCCAGCTGAGAATTACATTAGTTAGTGATTCAGCATCAACAATCTTTATTATAGACTTAGGAATCTAAATGTTTTGATCTGAAAAAGTAGTTTGAATTTAATACATTGGGGTATAGTTATTTCAACAATCATGCAGCATGTGTGATTTTCTTCAATGTGATTCGTGATTTACATTTTAGATTTGTTAATGTGGAACCATTTTTCTATCTTCTTTAGACAAGTTTATCTAATTGTGATAAAATGCTGAATTTGAGTTACTGATTTTTAGGTCATTTTAAGTAAAGAAAAATCCTCACCCAAAATAATCGACCTTGCGACTTCAAGATATGGGAAACTAGTAAGATGTTTTTCTGTATTCTAAGTAGGAAAGCATATGATGACTCCATAGTAGAGCACTGGATTTGTTAAAATAGAAACTGAGTGGTTTTCAGATCTGTCCTCTGTGCTATTCTACGATGCTATTTTTTTCTGAACATTAGGACTCCTTCTGTGCACCACTATTCCAGATAGGCAGAAGTGAACTGTGATGAAAAGCTGTTTTGTGTTGAGCTACATGGCGAGACTAGGGTGGCGCCTAGGGGATTTCCCTTGATTTGGTTAGAACACATATCCTATCCCATGGTGTAATCTTAGAAGTTGCAGTAAGTGGCTGTGACATCAGAGTCATTGATGCTCCCAGATCATATCTAACTCTTATTTAGTAACAATCAGTATATTTTTAGTGTCTAATTCATTGGAGCTGTTTTAAGTTTACTGTTGCAAATAATGATGCATTCATTCATTTGGCAAATATTTACTGAGCATCTGCTACGTACTGGTAAGTTTGGCAAGTGCCTAGAATACAAAGACGAATGTGATAAGATCCTTGTCCTCAAGCAGCTTATGATTTTGTTTAATCTAGTTTAGTTTTTTTTTTTTGGCCAGAGTGAGTAGGTGACAGAAAGTAGAGTGGGGAGAGGTGAAATGTATTCAAATAAACACAATAAACATTCTAAATGCTCTTATGGGAGAATGTATAGCACATAGTTGGACCCAGAGGAGAAATGCCATCAATCCTACCTAGAGCAAGTAGCATAGGACTCCTGAGCCAACTTGGAAGACAAGGGTCAGGGTAAAACAGCTAAGGCAGAGCATATAGAGCATATAGAGAAAGCAGCAGCACTTGCTTGGGTTTTCCAGGATTGATACATAAGGGACAAAGGGGATGGTAAGTGAGAGTCCACCGCGCGATCAGCACGCTGGTTTCATTAAAGAGGTTCGTAGCATAGAAGTTAACTAGTGAGATCGAAATAAACACACAGACTCAATTACCTTTTTCTATGACCAGGTCTGAGAGGGCTCTCCCCTCTGGCTCTCACCTCGAACCACCCGGTGGGGCAGCAAGGCTTACTCAGGACTAGCAGGAGAGAGAGAGAGAGAGAGAGAGAGCATGCCAGGGAGTGGCCTTTTATTGGGGAACAAGAAATTCAGGGGAAAATTCCATCCAATGAAGGTCGAGGGGGGCAGCATTCCAAGGTCAGGGTCAGTGATTGGTCTCAGGGTCAATGGTCAGTCATACCCCCACACGGACAGGCTCTCGCACCTGGAGAGGGTGGGGATTAGCTCCGACACAGTTTGGCCAGAATGCCTCACACCCAGTCAGGGAGGTGCCCAATCACGTGCGAGAATGGCTTCCCACATGAGAGTTTTAACCCTGTAGACCTGGAGGAGACCAGGTCTTGTGCGGGAGAGAATCGGGTGGCATGACATGTTGGGGTCCTTGGGCTATAGACAGTGGGGAAGGAGAATTACAGAACCCAATATGGGTATGTAAGATCCTCTGGGAGTATTAAGGATGAATATGAGTCTGGGAGAGAGGTGGGGTGGGGATTGAGGGGGAGAAGACCAGTTTGGAGTTCTTTGTAGTAGCCTAGGTGATTAAGGATAGAGACCATCAAGGATTATGAACAGTTATGCTAAAAACCTTCATTGCTCATGATGTGGAGTGTTAATGTGATCAAAGATAATGAAAATTAGTAGATCTTGGGATGAATGTGAGACTTAATAGTAATACATATTAGTCTTTATTACACTTTTAGGTTACTCAGTTCTTGGATAAAATATACATTCATCTCTAGGTTGATTTTCTTGAAAGGAACTCATAAAGAAGTTGTTCAAAACCAATTTACCTGAAAACTAATTTTATTAATAACTTATATTATTTTTAACAGCAAATAATTATATTTGTAACACTCAGACAAAATAACCCTCTGCCATCCCACCAGGGTCTCTATGATAAGCCACACACTTTTTGAAGGCAAAACTGTTTCTTCCATCTTAGCCAACAATATCACTATCTAATACTTTTCAGACTTTGGTAAATTATTTATCTCTGCTATTTTATCTTTCAAATTCTACCCACCTCTCAGTTCTAGTTTTGCTTCCTCTAAACAGCCTTTTAATAACCACCCTCCCATGACCTTTTCTAAAGCCCTAGGGTATCAGATACTAGGATAGCTCCTTTATTGTTGAATTTTTATTTAAATTTTATACTGTTTAACATTTTATGTGTTTGTTTTATCTTCCAATTCAGTCTTCCTCAGTTTTCAGTAGAAAAAATTACTCTGGCGAGCTATTATAATTTAGATATCTGGAATGGGGTCCCTGAATCTGACTTTTTAACAAGATGTCTGGGCACTGTTGATATGAAGACCAATCCTGAAACAGGAGCACAGGAGGACCTTATAAGGGGTAGAGTAGAGGTATGGATAATTTTGAACAATTTACTTCCCAGAATTTCAGCTTCCATTAGTATTTTTAATTTAAGTGGATTATTTATCCTATCTACCAAGGAAAGACCCACGTCTCAGCCATTCTAAATCTTTCTGGGATACCTCGCTCAAATGTAAAAACCCCCAGGTCGTTGAAGTAAGAACAATTCCAAATAATGACACTTGAGAGACTTTCTGTATTAAACAGTCTACCTAAAAGCCTGTCCTACCCATTCCAATACATGTATATTTTCAATAAAATTTTAATTTTTATGTTTAATAATTTTCCAATTTTAATAGAAATTATTTTTATAAAAGGTGCTAATAAAAATATGATATCATAGAAGTAAACCTAAAACTAAAATTCTTGTGATAGCAGGAATGTCAAAAAATCTAGTTATTTTTGTTTGTATCCTCATGGAAATTATTAATAAAAACATTCAAGCGCAAAACTGTATTATTTTTGGTAAATACTGTGAAAAATTTGAAATGTTTTAAGGGATTACGAAAAGAACCATTTAAAAGTTTTGAATGTTAAAGTAGAATTTGTCCACACCCTTTTTAAATGGGTGATGCTGGGTGGCAAGTTGCAGCATTGTTAGATTCCATTAGCTACATTTGAAAGAGTGATATAGTAGTTTTAAGATAGCAACATTCAGGGCTGAGGTTGTGGCTCAGCAGTAGGGCACTCACCTAGCACATACAAGGCCCTGGGTTCGATCCTCAGCACCACATAAAAATAATAAAGGTATTGGGTCCAATTACTACTAAAAAATAAATATTGAAAAAAAAAAGAGCACCATTCATAAATTTCTCAAAATTTGTTCCTTACAAACATTTAAACTTAAAAAGTTTTAGGAGTCAGTTTCCTTATGTGTAAGGAATATTATTTTTTAGAAAGTTTTAGTGGTGGCATGAAGAAAAGAGTTTGAAAAGCACTGTTCTGGATTACGTGTTGAAAAATACTATACTGAAATCACCTGCCACTATGTTAAAAATGCAGACACCTTCCAGGAGTGAGAATATGCACAGCGATGGGTGACATTTATTGAGTCAGTTCTGTGAGTCAAAGCAAATGAAAGTGGAAGATTTCTTTCTACAAAAGTGTCAATACTGTTGATCTTTCCCAAGGGCATGGCAAAGTTCCTTTCAACATGGCTTGCTACAGGTTTTCAGTGGTTATAACTGCAGTCTAAGGTTATAAAGGACACAGCCAATTCCCTCAGGTATGAGCCTGCTCAGAGAACTCCCCCACCCACTCTATCCGATACCCTTGGAATCAGCCCAGCCTATGCAGCAGCTGTCTTAGACAAGATTCCATAATCTGTCCTCCCACCCACACTCCTTCCTCACCCCTTACCCAAATTCAGATCAGCTAAGGAGTGCTTGAAGGGCTGAAGCTGTGCAGGAGAGTAGGAATGCAGGTCTCTCTGCCAAGGAACAAGAGGATCTGTTCCACAGTGGGTTACTCAAGAATCACCCAATCTGTTTCTTAGGTGAGCCCATCTTTTAGAACTTCGACTGGCCTCTGGGAGGTCAGCCAGATAGGAGTGTGTTTTCTGTCTCATTTTTCTTGTCGATTTTAATAAGAATCAGAAATGAAAGAAATCAATGACTAAAGAATTTAAGGTCATTTTAAAAATCAGATGTGAATCCCTAATAGAGACATACAGAGATCCTTGAGCAGAGGTGTGACGTGATCTTCCTTGTGCTTGGAAAGGCTCCCTATTTCTATGTTGAACTGGAGATTAGGGGCAGCAGGTAGTGGAGATAAGTGGGTCCAGGGTCACAAGGAAACCAGTTATTCAGAGAGTATTTGTGGTAATCCAGGTAAGAGGTTGTATTTGCCCAGGAGATGGTGGTGTTGTAAATTGTGTTGTAGTAAAGGAGGGAGTAAAAAGTCATTGGATTCAGAATTTATTGGGAAGATAGAGACATCAGGATTTTCTGAAAGACTGAATGTGAGGGAGAAGAATCAGAGACAGTGTCAGGATTTTGACCCGAGCGATGGTAGTGTGGAATTGCCATGAATTGGGGAAGGAAAAGACCAGGTAGGCAATGTGAAGGGGGAAGATTGAATGCTGAGATGTTGGTTTGACAGATGTGAGAGAGCGTTGAGCAAGCATTCAGTTATGTGAGTATGGAGTTGGAGAAGCAGGCTCTTAAGCTGTAGATGTGTGTTGGGGGATCATTTGCACATATGAAAGTTGGTGTTTAAAACTTGGAGCCTGGGTACAATGGTAGGTGTAGATAGAGTAGGGGAAGCAGGCCTGACATGAGGACTCCAACAGGAAGAGACTGAGATGAAGATGAGAAGGAGCCTGCAGTGAGTCAGGAGGAAAACCAAGGAAGTCCCTAGTGCCAAGTAAAGAAAGTATCTCAAGGAAGGGAGAGTGCTGCTTGGTAGAGCAAATGAATCAGGACAGAATTAACCACTGCGTTGAGAAGCCTGATGGACACTGGTGATTTTCACACTGCAGGATGTTGTGGAGGTGTCAGGATAAAGGTCTCATTTGGAGTGGCTTAAGAGAATGACAGTTGGAGGTAGTACATAGGTAAGTTTTTAAGGGTCTGGCTGCCAAAGGGACACAAACAACAACAGACGAGATGGTAGCTGGTGGGACAAGTGGGAGCAAAAAAAAAGATTTCATTTTTTTACTAATAAATAAAATAGTGTATTTTTGTGTGCCAGAGAGAAGGTTCTAGTAGAGATAGAGAATTTGATGGAGGAAGATGGAAGACATGTAATGCCTTAAGATGGTAATGCCATTAAGATGGAGAAAAGAAGTGTGCTGTTGTGTAGGAAGGCGGTTGGCTTTGGTAGGAACAAGGAAAACCATCTCTAGTAATAGGTCCCAGGGCAGCTGGTAGGTGGGAGGATGTGGAAATTCTTTTGGGCTGCTTCAGTTTTGTCAATGCAATAGGAAGCAAAGCTTTCAGTTTAGAGTGAATACGGAACAATAATAGTAATAATAACAGCTAGTAATATATGTAGGTGCCAGGCACTGCTGTGAGCTTTATATAGATATTATCTGTAAGCTTTACAAAGACCTTGTGAGATGGGAGTCATCATTATTGCCATTCACTGATGAGGAAACTTGAGACACAGGGGTAAAATAACTCCCAGGTCCCACTGCTTGTAGATGGCAGAGCTCCAATGTTAACCAGGGCTTCTCAGTACAAAGTCTGCTTTCTCAATCTTGATGCCATCCTGCCTCACATCTGTGAATCTGTTTAGAGTAGTATGATCCAGCCATTGATTGACAGCAACTCTTCAATGCTTAACTGGAACCAGAGCTGCACTTGTAAAACCGGAACACTTCATATAAAATACTTTAATTAGATGAATAATATAAACTTATTGTAGACAAATTAGAAAATATATACACAAACAGAAGAAAACAAGAATCCTTAATCAACTATTTTAATAGCTATGGAGTATTATAGTGTTGGTGGATAAGTTAAAAAGTCATAAGACTCTATGACTCTGGCTTCTTCTGCTGATACCCTGTTTAGGTATGTGTATTGTAATGCACAATTCTTTTCCCCTCCTCAGTTGAATTTATTAAACATAATAAATTAATATTTATTTTTGATATTATAACATTGTAATTAATTCTTAGTTAAATCTCAGAATATATTCTAGATTTTCTGTGAGGGGCGAATCAATGAAAACATCATTACCACCATCATGCACCTGTTCTGTCTTTGATACCAGTTGCCAAATTAGCTTCTCAAAAAGTAGCACCTACTTCTCTTTTTAAGCCAGTGACTGAGTGTCCTCCTGAGTGGACTACTATGGAGCCTTCCTCTATAGATTAAAGAAAGCAAGTCATATAAAATGCTCAGCATAATGCCTGGTTCCTAAAACACAATCAACCAGTGTTAATAGTAGCAGTAATTCTAGTATCACTGAGTATTAATTTTGTTGTTGTCAATAATGATGATAACTTCTTTTTAATATTATTTTTTAGTTGTAGTTGGACACAATATATTTATTTTATTTATTTATATGTGGTGCAGAGGATCGAACCCAGGGCCTCACACGTGCTAGGCGAGTGCTCTACTGCTGAGCCACAATCCCAGCCCTGATGATAACTCTTAATGATCATATTTATTGATATTTAGACATGGAGTTGTATGATTTATGTTTTCTAAAGAGAGAGACAATAACAATGTCTTATTGCTTTACTAATATTTCTTTGATTACCAGTATGTTTGAATATTAGTTCCTATGTTAATAATTAACATAGGAACTAATATATAAATGATGACTGTGACCTTCTATTTTTATGACACCAGTTGCCACAGTAACCAAGGTGGTAAGCTGTAAAGGAAGTGCATAAATTTCATGATCCTGGCCTCCAGCTTACTAGTTAGGAATGCCAGAGAGGATGGAGCAGCCTGAGGCTGTGCAATCAGATGCTGAATACATCTGGTGCATATTCAGCTGTGGCTTCTCTGTTGGGGGCGTTGTAAATGGTGCTATAGGATTTGCCATCCTGAAATAAAACATGATAACCGGAAGAAGGGGAAGACTACATATTGCTAAAGGTGTAATGGCCAAATGGGGGAAAAAAAAAAGAAAAAAAAACCAACCCTGTGGATGGGTGGGGGGAGGTGAGTTGGCACTGACTCATGCTGCCATGAGGGCTACTTCAGGAAATTGCTAATTGGTCCTCTGGAGAGTACTAGGCCTGAGTTGAATCTGTCCCATGGAATGCAAGAAGTCTTGGATATTGTCCACACCCTGAATCAGCAGCAGACTCTATGACTCTGGCTTCTTCTGCTGATACCTGTGTTTAGGTGTGTGTATTGTAATACACAATTCTTTTATCCTCCTCAGCAAATATAGCTTTTGGAGCTAGGCTTTCTGGGTTCAAATACAGGCTGTGCTGCATGTGACCTATGGTGAGCTTGGCCAACTATTTAATCTCTCTGTGTCTTGATTTCCCTATGGAGGCAATAATCATGTCTCCTACATAAAGTTGTTATGATGATTAAATGAGCAAATAATTTATTGAATGAATGCTGCACATTTTCCACATCTGAAATTAGAATATTTTACAATTATAAATAGCAACACTACTTCTTTGTGTCACATAAATGCTGAGGCATCTTAGCATCAGAGGCGTTTTGTATTTGAGGAAATAATGGCATTTATAAAGCATCACAATGTGGGTTGGTAATGTAAAATGCTATGGAAGTGACAGTTATCACTTGGTTTTATAAGCATTATTAGATCCTGATGACCTCGATAACCTATGAGGGATGTATTTTTCAAAAGCTCCTGTCATTGTATTGTGAGAACTCTTAAAAGCAAAACAAAAATCCCATAAGGAATCAGAACATGGAGCCTTTAGAGAGTCATGTGATCTTTTTGTATCCTAGGGGCTTTAGGGATGTATTGTGTGATTTTGAAGGCAGCCCTTCTTATTACACTCTTCTCTGGACCTCCCAGGTCTCTGGCATCTCTACTTTCCTTTCCTGACCACATTCACAGTGGGTTATGTGGATAACCCATTTCACATGCTGGCTTCTCCTCACTTCCAGTGGTATTCTTTTCTGCTTCAGTCAGCTAATACTATCTGTCTATATCCTGGACCTTATGTTTACTTAAGAGGTCTTTATTTTTGAAATAACTATAACATTTCAGTTTCTGTCTACCACCTTCTATCATTCCAGCTCCCCCCCCCCCCC
>NW_026000229.1:43545898-43599539 GCF_001458135.2 Marmota marmota marmota | reverse complement strand
AGTTCTCCCAAAACACAGACCCTTGCTCCTCTTTAGGAACCCAACTCTGTACCTCTTCCCCCATGTCTGGCAGCCCTTCCTGTGATGTCACATTCTCAGTGTTGTCCTTGATTGCCTAACCCATTGCCTTCGCAGCAGGCAGCTGCCCCAGCTGCAGCTCTGGAGAGATCCAAGTGTGTATCTCTTCCTACCTTCATCTGGACTGCAAAAACTGCTAGAGAAAAGTGTACACTGCCAAGGTTGTGCCACTATGGTACAAGGTCTCAGTGACAAGTGGGCCCTGCATGCTGCCCACCTGCTCTCACGTGTTTTCCCAGTCCGCACTCCGCCCCCAGCAGCTACCATGCCAGATGTTTTCCACTCTCCCCAGAATACCTCATTCTCTCCTTCTCTCATACTCTGAACATCTGATCTCATTTAAAAGCCATGAAAGGCTTCAAAGTATGGTAGAGATATATTAAACTGGTAGTTGGGAGACTTGCCTCTGTTGAAGAGCCATGTGATTTTTTTTTTCCCTCTGTGTGGCCACAAAATGTGATTCCATCTGCATAAGGATCTGAGATTCTCTTTCCTGTAAATCAAATGAGTCAGTTTATTTGGGAATTAGTTTCTTCCTATGTATTTTGAGGGAGGAGGGCTGGCGTAAGTGGCCTCTGAGATCCACTCTCTTAAGATTGTATCATTTTTAAGGTTTCATTTAAGTTTTGTATGTTTCTTCAAACTAATTTACAGATGGAGATTACTTTTGGCAATGCCATTTCCTAGATAAGACAGGAAAATTCTTATGTGCCACAGAAATCAGGAAGTCACATTTTCTTTATTCTATCATATTACTTTTAATATGAAATTATTAAAAACTAGTGAAATTAACTTTATGGTTTGGCCTATCATTATATCAATATGAAGGAGGAAACATTTGAAGAAATTTAAGAAGTGCTTGTTTCTGTAATAGAGTTAATCTAGACTTTGTCTTGAACCTCTAACTGGTGCTTCTCCTGTATAGGGTTGTTTCCTGAGCTGGTTCTGCACTGAAGATTGGGAGGGGCCATTCCATCAATAGCACCTTGTGCTTTGTTACCAGACCTAACTGAACATTTCTGTGAGATGAACTGATGTCCTTTGCATGCTTCCCACTTGGTTTGTTTAAAAAATGATAATTTGACAGATTAATTTGGGATTTGCCAATAAAGTGGTTCTGCCTAGAGGCTTAATTCACAGTAGCTGAACTGTGGAAGCAACCTAGATGCCCTTCAGTAGATGAATGGATAAAGAAACCATGGTATATATACACAATGGAATATTACTCAGCATTAAGAGAGAATAAAATTATGGCATTTGCAGGTAAATAGATGGAGTTGCCTTTTTTTTTTTTTTAAATTTTTTCCCATTCGTGGTCCTTTCTATGCTTTCCTAACATTTAAGCATTATTTGTAGATGCTAGAATTTCAGGGGAACTGCAGTAGGGCAAGGAAAAACCCAATTTTTTTCTTTATCTTAGCTCAAGGCTCAGTGCAAAATTCACTTTAGGGCTTCATCAAGTTGGAAGGCAAGAGAGCTTGGGGTTGGCAGCAACAAGGGACATGCCTTTTACAATTTAGATGTGAGTTGTCTGAGTTATCCCCAGAAGTCATTGTTTGGGGGTAACTAACAAATGCCCACTTCCGCTGCATATCAGAATCACCTGGAGAACTTTAAAAAATCCTGGTGCCTAACATGCATCTCAAACCAGTTGGGTCTATCTCTGTGGCTGGGATGAAGCTTGAGTGTTTTTTAAGCCTCCTTAGGTCATTCTAATATGTAGCTGATGCTGAATGTGCTGGGATAAAGGCTCTATGAGGAATCAGTCTGACTGAAGGAAAACTCAGGTTTGCACAAGAGAGTTGATTGAATCTCCATTTTAGATTCCTGAGTCCCTGGTTACTGACTCTGGAGCAAGGTCACAGTGGCAGCTGTGCATGACTGATCTTCAAAAGTGTGTTATTACAGCCCTGGAGGCAACTTGATTTTCCACTGTATTTCCATCAGAATCAGCGACAGCTTTTCTCTTCATATGCTCTTGTCCATGGTATTCCTAACCCCAGACAAGGAGGCAAAGGGGTGCTGTGTATATTTGTGTGTGTGTGTGTGTGTGTGTGTGTTTTGTCTCCATTTAGTGTCGTAATGTTCATCCTGTTCACTTGGAAAACTGAAAATTTCTCATTGAATCACCTACAACGAAGTTGTCTATCTGGAAAGATCAGATTAGTTAGGAAAGAAAAGAATTAAAACAACTACTATAAGCAACAATAAACCAGATTTATTACGTTTTTAAAACAAGACAAGTGAAGCTGAAATGTTTAGAACCAGAATTTGAATGCAAAGATTCTAGTTGTTTTTACCCATGTGCCTGTGCAGTCCTCCCTTCCTGTAATTTTTTTAACCTGTTGTATATAATTTTTACTAAGCATCCTTAGAGATCCTAGAGTTACCAGATAAAATCCATGATGTGAAGTTTATAGATAACCCCAAATAATATTTAGTATGTTTTAAATATCGCATGGGACATATTTATACTAAATATTATATCACTTATCTGCAAGTTCACATTCTGCACAAGACTGAGCATTTTGTATTTTTACTTTATAAATCTGGCAACCCTGTGGATGCAGGCTAGACTAGAGGACCGGACCCCTGGCCATTGTTTGTGGGCTCAGTGTCCATGATAAGATCCCAACTCACCCCACTTTTCTGCAGATAAGCTGCCACTTGAATTTCTACTCTAAACTCTCTCTTTTGCTATTTTTGTCTGTATGTGTTTAGGATTTCTTGTGTTTGGTGTTAGGAATGAGAGGGACAGGCTTTAAAATAGCATACATACATACTCATGCACACATACTTCAGTTTTTAAATTCTGAATGGAAGAAGTGACACCAGTTAAGCTCTTATCCTTCCAGGCAGTAAGTCCAGTGGCAGGTGCAATATGTTATATTTTGGAGTACTTTTCCACCATGTGGGAGGCCCAGGGCTTGTCTCTCTTAGAAACCTGGGCAGGTGGCCTGAACTCCTGGGTACTTGTCTGGCCTGGTTTACCAGAAAATTCCACTCTCATTCCAGTTAAATCTGGCTGACTTTGACCTGCCTCTCCAGAGACTGACCTTCAAATCTCTCTCCTGAGGTTCATTTTGTCAGGCTTAAATAAAGGGCTTTGTCAGAGATTCAGTCAAGGCACAAGTGAAAGAGCAGAGAACGTCTAAAGTTTTCAGTCAAATCAATTAATACTTAAATATGCCACATTAAAAATGTAGTTTTTCTTCTAGTGCTTTTTATATTCACTGTGTTTGAGGCAGGTGATTTTTTTTTTCTCACTATAAGGCTAAACCTAGTCCTAAGTAGAACATATAAATAAAATTTTGGGCACAGCTCTTATTACTTATGGAAGAGGATAGCACTATGTATATTAACCATCTATATGGAAACATTTCATCATATTATCTTTAAATTTATAAAGCAGGGTCGAAGCCCCTTTTGTTCTCCTCCTTTGCCCACTTCCTTTGCTGCTTTCCCCAGAACTGGCTAACTCCTCCAGCATTTGTGTGCAACTAGGGTCTTGCAGAACTGCATGGGGTCATTCACAGCCTACCTGCAAAAGTGTTTCTGAAGATGGAGGGTGTGGATCTGCTAGACCCGTACAGAAAAGTACAGAAAAAAATACTAGTTCTGTCTCTTTCTCTCTGGTTCTTCTTTACTTACCTCATTATCTCAGAACTCGAGTATAAGGTAGGAAAACATGGGTGATGATGGGCATTCTTAATCTTAAATTTCACCATTACATTTGAAGTTTGCTCAAAATTCTAGATAAATATCCTGAATCTGATTTCTTTCTCTTCTAAATGAGCTAGGAGAGTTTCTTTCTTTCTTTCTTTCTTTTGTCTTTTTCTTTTTTAAATCAAGAATATGGTTAAGCTTTATCAAGATATTTTATATTATTCTGTATCACTTTCAGATAAAGGGTTTTTGTTAGTATATTAATATGGTAGATATCATTGATAAATTTGTACTTATTGTGTTCTTAAAAATAGCCCTGCATAGTTACATGGTTGGTTTGTTTTCATGAACTGCTGAATTTGATTTGCTGATTTTAGGTATTTTCCTTTTCTTTTATTGATGATTTTAATTTATTTACGTTCTAGAAAGAGATCATAGTTCACATGGCTATAGTTCTTTGAAAATATTTTGAGAGGTTTTCTTTTATGAATCACAATGTTTTGCAAATATATTTCTGGTACCTGTAAAGGATGCATCTTATTGACTTGCTAAGTTGTTCTAGGAGATTTATATATATAAAATTATAATTATGTCAGATGCTATGGTTTTGTTTGATTTATTATTTCTAATAGATGTGTATTATTTATCTCTGAGCATTTCAATTATTAATTTGTTTTTATATTTTGGCCAGCTTTTATTTTATTTTAAGACCATGATGTTAGCCACATTCAGCTTCATGATTTCAACCACTACCTAATTTAAGAAATAAAACATTATAAATACATTTGAAGCTTTCTATGTGACTTCCACCTTCCCTTTACATGAAACTGTTATTAATCTCATGCACATATAAAATCCCCCTCATGGTCTCCATGAGTTATAAAAATCTGTCATCGAAATTCACATTGTCTTAATGACAAGTAAAAATTGTTTTTTATATGTTTATTAATCATTTGGAGTTCTTCTTCCATGAATTTATTGTTGTTTTTTCATCCATCTTTCTGTTGGTTGCTTTTCTTACCTACTTCTGGAATGGGTTTATTATGGATGCTCACTTTTTATTGGTCAAACACTTTGCAGATGGCTTCATGTCACCTTTTAATGCCCTTTTTTTTTGCACTAGGGATTGAACGCCTGGGTGCTCAACCACTGAGCCATATCCATAACCTGTTTTATTTTTTATTTTGAGACAGGGTCTCACTAAGTTTCTCAGTAAATTGCTGAGGCGGTACTCAAATTTATGATCCTCCTGCCTCAGTCTCCCAAGCTGCTGGGATTATAGGTACGCACAACTGTGCCTGGCCTTAATGCCATCTTTTGCTATATCTAATTTTGGTAATTTTAATGTTCCTGAATTTTAAAAAAAATGTTTTCCTTTGTTTTTAAAATGTCTTAAGAAATCTTTTTTGTATACCAGTATCTTAAAGATATTCTTAATATACTTTTGAGGCTTTTTCTGTTGTATTCACATTTAGGTTTTTTTTAATATTTATTTTTTAGTTGTACACAATACCTTTATTTTGTTTATTTGTTTTTATGTGGTGCTGAGGATCGAACCCAGGGCCTCACATGTGCTAGGCGAGCGCTCTACCGCTGAGCCACAACCCTAGCCCAGTCACGTTTAGGTTTTTAATCTCCTGGAAATGTTCCTGTGTATGGTTTGAAGTATGAATATTTTTCTTGAAGTTGGATTTTTAAGAATAGTCTATCCTCTCCCTACAAATTTCAGTGTAGCCTCAGATCATATGTCAAGTTTCCTATGATTATTCTATTTCCATCCTTGCTTTTCTGTTCTTAGTATATGATCTATTTTGATATCCCTGTATTAATGCCACCTTTCCTTGTCCCATGCTGTGTTGTTAGTTAATTATTCAGTAGCTTTCACTAAAAAAGTATTTGTGTCAGAGTTTATCCAGCTTTTCAGCTTTACATTTCAATGACTGTGTTTCAAATATTTCAAACATTTATAATCCCCTCCTATTGTTTCTTTTTGTTCCTTTTTGTGTGATTTGTCATTATTCCTTATAATAATTATTATTTTTCATTTACCTTGATAAGAATTCTGAACATAAACATTTCCAATATGTTTAGTATTTAAAATTTGTATTCAGGCTTGGTGTGGTGGTGCATGCCTGTAATTCCAGCGGCTTTGGAGGCTGAGGCAGGAGAATTACAAGTTTAAAGCCAGCCTCAGCAAAAATGAGGTGCTAAGCAACTCAGTGAAACCCTGTCTCTAAATAAAATACAAAATAGGTCTGGGGATGTGGCTAAGTGGTCGAGTGCCCCTGAGTTCAATCCCTGGTACCAAAAAAAAATGTTTTTTTATTCAGTGGTTTTTGTGTTTCAGTTGGCTTTGTTGCCTGTCTTGACAGATTTCATCCATGTTTTAGAAGTTTGGTCTGAAGGCTCATGATCTATAGGATGATTTATGTTTGCAATTTTTCTACCTGACCTTGTAAGACTTCCAGGCCAGAAATTAGTCTTATAATAGTGTTTCAGGGCTCTTCACTTGAGTTAATGGTGTGGTTGTTGTCTACACCCTCAGGGATGGGACTGGATTAGAGATTTGAACATAGGGAAGTTATGTCCAGTTTATTCTGCTATCTTTCCTTTCCCATCTTTCCTCTCTTCCCCCACCTATTGTGAATTGGCATCTGCATATCAGAGAGAACACTAGGCCTTTGGGTTTTGGGGACTGGCTTATTTCACTTAGCATGGTAGCCTCCAGTTACCTACATTTACCAGCCATGATTTCATTCTTCTTTATGGTTGCTCACTCCCTTTTCTAAGCAGCAAGCATGGCCCTGATTTCCTGCTCTACAGGGTACTTTGGGTCCCTGTCACTCTGTAGTAACTTAACTCTGGGCCATCCTGCCTGTCTGCTTCTGGAATTGGGGCACAGTAGGCCCAGAGCTCCAGGCCATGAGCACTCTTTGCTTTGTTGTCCCGTTTCTGTTTCTCCAACGTGTTACAATTGTTTTGCTACCCAATTTTGACTTTTAACTTTCTTGTTTTATATTTTAGACTTCATTGCTATGTAGGCTTGGAAGTGTGCTAACAAATATGAACCTCTAACACTGGAAGTCTGTTGGGTCACTTTATTGAAAATAAATATGTACTCTTCTAATCTTTCTCAGATGGTTACCATATCCACACTAATCCACCCTTCAAGTAAAAGAAAAGTGGTGGTCTCACAACTTTGGCTCACCTCATCTCTCCCCTACTATACCCTTCCACCCGGATCAAATCCTTCAGGGGTTGCTGTGGCATTTGGTAGCAGGTTTCCTTTAAATATGGAGTATTGTGACTGCCACCTAGTGGCAGGAATCAGGTACTTTCAGTTGTTTCCTACATTCTATTCTAATGTAAATGTGTGACTTTCTAGAAGCTGTTTCTTAGTCATTAATGGTTGACTATGATTTTTAAAGCTACAGAAAATAAGAGCAAGAGGACAAAATAAAAAGGCAAAGTAGCCAAGGATTGGCAGATAGAATTTGACTTAATGACTGTTTTCTCCATGGTAATATGTCCATAAAAGGCCCCAAATACTTACTTTTGGAACACAAGTAAAAGTCTATGGGACATAGCCATGAGTTCATTTACCTTTGTACCTATTTTATATTACCATTCTAGAACATAAAGGCCCAATTGCTATTTTGAATTCATTTTTCAAAATATTAAACAATACAAATATGTTAATTTTCACCCTTTATCTTCTTCCCTTTAACCCGTTTTTCTCTGTTTTATTTGGTTAGATGTCATCCCATTTATCTCAAGTCTCCAAAGTGATATGTGCCTCTAAATAGTACATTTGGCAAGAAACTTACTATATGTATTCATTGGCCATTGCCACAATGTCGCTGTGTAACAACCCATGCTAAAATTTAATAGCTTCCAGTAAGAAAGATTCTTTGTATGAGTATTAAGGATCAATAGTGCTTCAGCTGAGTTTGGGCTCTTCCAGGCTAGGCTTGACTGTTCACTCTGGGTAGGGTGTGGGTTGGTACATCTTTCTCTCTGGGACCCAGGCTGAGTGTGTAGTAAGTAGCTACACAGGACGTGTTCTTATATGAAATACCAGGAGTAGAGGAGGCAAACCAAAGTCTTCAATCAAATTTAAATCTCCTCTTACACCATTTTAGCTCATAGTCAAAGCAAGTCCCATGGCCAAGCCAAAAGCCATGGGAAGTATTCTGCCTCCCAGTGGAAAGGGGAGGTGGAAGTGGATGAATATTTGCTTAACAATGCTCCAGCTTTTCACACCTTATATAAAATAATTAGATGAAATAAAAGTCTTTTTAAGAAAACAAACTTCATGAGTTAACATTGGAGTATAAATGCTGAAAGCTTCTTAGACATTTCAAAGATGTATACCCTGAGAAGGCTTTTGAGTTAGACATGGGTGCTGTTCATTTTTATGCACTGAATACTTCGTTCAGTACCTGGCAAAATGAAAGAGACTACCAATTATGGAGAGTGTCTTAGTGTCTTCATGCTGCTATAACAAAATGTCACAAACTGGGGTGTTTTTAAACAACAAAAATTTGGTTCTTGTAGTTCTAGAGGCTGGGAAATCCAAGATCAAGATGTAAACAGATTCAGTGTCTGGTTTGGGCCCATTTCCTTGTTCATCAATGGCATGTTCCTAGTGGGTGGATGATCTCTGTTGTGTCCTCATATGGTGGAGGGAATAAGCTAGCTCTTTGAAATCTCCTGTAAAGACACTAATTTCATTCATGATAACTTTGCTTTAGTGACCTAATCACTTCTCAAAGACCCCCATGTCCTAATTCCACCACCTTGGGGGTAGGATTTTGACATAAGAATTGGGGAGGCATAAGCATTCAGACCATAACAATAAGGAGCTGGTGGACTTGGAGACTTGGGATTGAGTTGTGGGGGTGGGGGTGGGGTTAATATTGAAATTTTTATATTTCTGCCAAGAAAATCCTAAATGTTCTTGAACAAGGAGTGATGTTGAGAGTTATAATTCCTAAATTCATACTATTTCTTTCAGCTATTAACCAAACTTGTATTTTTCAAACATAAAAAACCTGTCCCCTTTTCTGTACCCATATAAAACAATGTAAGAGGTTCACTCATGAATTATTCATTTAGCCTCTACATGGTCTCTTCATTTTTGAAGAGGCAAGATGGACTCTTTACTGAACTGAACACACACACACACACACACACAAGGACATGCAAAGGTTTATTATTCATATAATGAGACTTCTAGGGAGAGAAGGGCAGGCTCCTCCAAGCTGGCCCTGAAGTGACTTGAGGGAGAGTAAGAGCACAAGACTGATTTGGGGTTTCCACGGTGTGCAGAGATTATGCCTGGCTGAGGTCCACACTTATGGGCAGCAGCTTGCATGACCTGACCCTGCCAGTGCTTGCTTATCATGTTGCCCAGAAGTGTGGCCCAGGGGAAGAGAGAAGTTTAAAAGCTCTCAGCAGCCAAACATCAAAAAATGGAGTTAAATTTTGCACCATATTTAGTATACCATACCTCAGATTCTTGAAGGACTACAAATAAAAGATGTTGTATTCACACTAGATTTTCTGCTTTTGGTGTCACTGACTTTAAATCCTCCAGCATTTATGACAGACATAAAGGTAGTCATGTTCTTTCCAAACCATAGAGTTACTGTGGACTTCTTTATGGATGGGTATATGGTGTACCAAGATCAGGCTTCACAATTTGTCTTCCTAATCTCATTAAATATAAGAGCTCAAATTATATTTCACTCATAGATTTTGGAGCAAATGGTTTGTGAGTTTGCCTTTCATGACTGTGGCCATTCATCAGTGTTATGATTAGAGAAAGTATCTCCATTCACTCATGGATGAATTTGTTTAACTTGTAAGCATCCGTTAATAATTAGCACATTTCCCCAAATGTCATCCTTCAAGTGCCAGCTTCTTTATTTTTGGAATGTATTTGTGATCCTTTTACTCTCATTTAATTTGTTCTTTTAATAAATTTTTTTCTTAAATAAAATGAAAGTTATTTTAAAGGGATTGTTCTCAAACTGTGTTGTAATATAGCCACTTGGGGGCTTGTTATAACACCTGGGGTTTCTGAGTCAACAGGTCTAGGACAGGAATAAGGATTTGCATTTCTAAATAATTGCAGGTGATGCTGATGTTTCTAGTCCAGGGACCAAACTCTGATCTACATCTTCTTAAAGTGGTGATATTCATGCAGTCATGGGTTTTCTGTGCTAGTTTGATTTTTTTTTTTATTTTAGTGAACATTAAAACAAATATTCAACTAATCAATGGTCAAAGTCCAGATATCTATTACTCCCCCCGCCAAAACAAAAACAAAAACAAAAACAAAAAAACTTTCTGACATGGATTTATAACTCTGGAAGCACTGAATATTCTTTTATTATAATTCTGAGGAAGAATCCCTTCCTTTTCAGACTGAAGTTTGAACAACTTGAAAATATTAAAAATGTGGGGCAGGGGTCAGACTAATGAGAGAAGAATCGGCACAAATCAGAATCTATAGGAATATATCCACAGGAATAGTGCTGTGGTTCTAATTCCCCAACAGTGTGCATGATGTGGGTTTGCCATTGTTATATGAGTGTGTGATGAGGAAAGTCTAGCACATATAAGTAAGAGAAAGAGTATATAAATAAAATCAAAATTAATCACTGTGAGTATAGGCCTGGGAGTTTCTTTGAGAACATGAACAAATTTTAACTCATAGTTTGTTTTTTTTTTTTTTAAGAGAGAGAGAGAGAGAGAATGAATTTTTTTTAATATTAAGTTTTCAGTTTTCGGTGGACACAACATCTTTATTTTATTTTTATGTGGTGCTGAGGATCGAACCCAGCGCCCCGCGCATGCCAGGCGAGCGCACTACCGCTTGAGCCACATCCCCAGCCCCTAACCTCATAGTTTGATGGCACTAGACATAACTGTCATATTGACCCCAGGCTACTTAAACCTCCATGGGATCACAAATACACAATACCTTTTTTAAAAATTTATGGAACTGGTCACTTTGGTGCATGCTCATAGTCCCAGTGACTTTGGTAGCTGAAGCAGGAGGATTGCAAATCCAAGGCCAGCCCCAGCACCTTTGTGAGACCCTGTCTCAAAAAATAAAAAATAAAAAGGGCTGAGGATGTGACTCAGTGGTAAAGTGCCCCTGGGTTCAATCCCCATTATAAGTATATTAATAAATGTATGTATGTTATGGAAAAGTCTTCCCAAGTCTATGATTGATTCTCATATCTGGATAAAGCTAGCAACTTTTAGCTTTCTAGGGATTTTACGTTCTGTTTGTACCTTGTGTTTCCCAACCAAAGGAACAGCAATAACAAACACGTAATCAAAAACAAACAAACAAACAAACAAAAAGTCAGCAGGATAAACGGCACAGGTTCTTCTGGTGTGAATATCATCATTGACACTTAACTACCTGGGCTTTGGGGAAAGTCGTTCGACCTAAGCACCTTGGTTTCCTCATCTACCAAATAAGCCTTGACATGACAGGGCCTGTCATGGAAGTTTGATATGACGATAGCCTGAGTTATTGAATGTGAAGTTCTTAGAACTGTTTTTGAGAAACAGGGCTCAGTAATATGACCTGCGCTCAAATGTAACTGAGACACAATGATTTGATCAGTGATGGCAGATCCCTACCTTGCATGTTATGAGATGAGTTTTAATTATGCTTTTGGCAAGTTGGAGAACACAAACCAGACCTCTGGCAAAAGGGATGTTTTGATATTATGAACTGATCGCAAAGGAAGGTTTGTGTACCACAAAAAGAAGGGACTAATATATTAAACACTTGGCTGGAAAGAACTTTATTTTTATGGGGGGAAGTTCTCTCCTATTTTTCCCCCAGAATGTTGAATTCTGCATTAGGAGCCTTTTGTATTTTCTGTTTGGTCTTTTATTAAAGGACATACCTGAGGCTGCCTTTTTTGTGTGTGTGAGTTAGATCATTTTAATTCATTCAGTAACTTCCACTGGGACCCAGATGACTTCAAAGGGACCTGCCCTTTTCAAGCACTTAGGTCCCAAATCTCTTTCTCTTTTTCACAGGATTATAGAGTCCTGGAGCTATTGGATACCAGAGTCAAGTTCTCTTTTTAACAATTACAAACATCTTTGGCCTTGAGTTCACATCTCCGCCTCACCATCCTCACCCCTCAGTTTTGCTTTTAACTGAGGAGGACTGTCCCTAGCACACCTTTGGGAACCCCAGCTTAGCCTTGACTCCTGGACCTTATTCTGAAACCCTTATCTTCTGTTACATTCCCTTGCAAGCCCTCAGAATGAACTCTCCACTAGTGTAGGCATTGACTTCCTTCTGCATGCCGCCCAGGGATTCTATTTATCATGCTTGTTGGGAGAGGGCGTTTTCCTGCCACCTGTAACGATGGTACTGTTGGCAAAAACATTTGTTTAAGGAGGAGATGAAGCATGCCTGGCTGGGTGTTGGCTTTGCAATTATCTCCTTTGTCATTGTGTTAATGAATTAGTCATAACTCTGTCACACCCTTATATGTATAATTTACATAGAACGAATGATTTCAAAATATAGTCTGTGTATTTTCTATTTGGAAGGTAGATGTTATTCCCAAGGGGCTTCAATTTTGCAAGAAGTGTGTTTTAACTAGGCTTTCTTTGACTACTTTGTAGAAGCTTGACATTGATTAGGGTTTAGATATATATTATCAAATAAGATACAATATTTATAAACTTTCTAAATTGTTCTATACTTCTTATTCCATCAATCTAGAGATCCTTTTGTGCCTATATAATATTCTCTATATGATATATGAGAAAACTAATGTACCTTTGTAAAGAAAAGCAGATTTTCCTGTTTTAATTTTAGATATTGAGATACTTATATAAAACTTATAAGGTTAAATATCATTCTTTGAACACCCATGTAAGATCATATTGCTCCAGCACAACCCAGTTCAATTCCTCTTCTCCCAGAGACATCTTTCTCCAGACTTTTTAATATTACTACTTGCTTTCCTTTATAGTTTTTTGTCATTTATAAGTGCCTAGAATTAGCGTGTTAGTGAACTTTCTGTTACTGTAACAAAACAACTAAGTTGACTAACCTAAAAAGAGGCAAAGTTTATTCTGGCTCAGTTTAGGAGATTTTAGTTCATCAATCTAGAGACTTATTGGTCCCATTGCTCTGGGACTGTGGGAGTATGTGGCAGAGAAGACCCATTCACCTCATGACCAGGGCATGAAAAAAGGAAAGGGAGACTGGATTCCCACCCTCTCTTTTGGGGGCTTGCTCCCTGGACCTAAGATCTCCCATTAGGTCCTATCTCTTAAAGGTTCCACCCCCTCCCCATGCTACCACTCTGGGGAATCAAGTCTTTAACACATGGGACTTTGGGTGACACCTAGGATCTAAACAACAAGAGTTAGGATTTTTGGGCCGGGTGCAGTGGCACACGCCTGTAATCCCAGCAGCTTGGGAGGCTGAGACAAGAGGATCACAAGTTCAAAGCCAGCCTCAGCAACAGCGAGGCGCTAAGTAATTCAGTGAGACTCTGTCTCTAATAAAATACAAACATTGGACTGGGGATGTGGCTCAGTGTTTGAGTGCCCCTGAGTTTAGCCCCTGGTAACCACCCCCTTTGCAAAAAAAAAAAAAGGATTTTGAGTTGGGTAGTTATGAGTATCTCTAACATTATTAAAAAATGCTAAACATTTTGTTAGTGATTATACTGGTTTGCACTCCTATTATCAATGTATGAGTGCTCTCAGTGCTCTTTTTCTTCACCAACACTAATTTTTTTCAGACTTTAAATATAGTTGGCGCTCCACATCTGGAAATTTTGCATCTGCAGATCTACCAATCTTGGATTGCAAATATTAAAAAAAAATTGCCCCTGCACTAAACATATGCAGATTCTTTCCTGTCATTATTCCATAAACAATATGGTATGCTAACTATTTACATGGCTTTTACATTCTATTAGGTATTGTAAGTAACTGAAGGATGATATAAAGTATATCGGAGGATTGTGTAGATTATATACAATTTCTATGCCATTTTATATAAGGGACTTGAGCATCTGCAGATTTTGTTATATATGAGGGTTCTGGAAAACCAATTCTGCGTGGATACCAAGGGATGACCATATTCCTGGTTACTATTGAGAATCATTGTGTATGTGTGTGTGTGTGTGTGTGTATGTGTGTGTGTTTATATTTTATATGGATATCTTTTAATAGTACCTGTGGAGTTTTAAAAACATGTTTTCCATTTTCTTCATGTCTTGTAGAATTTATTTATATATTTGTACTAGATATTGGTTGACTGTGTGTTTCAATTAGATTCTCCCACTCCATGGCTTGTCTTTGTTATATTGTATTTTTAGGGGAAAAAAGATTTTTAAAATTTTAATATAGTCATATGTCTATCAGGTTTTTCTCCCTTTTATATATAGTGCTTTTTTGTGTGTCTTAAAGAACCTTTTCCTAGCCTAAGGTTAGCTCTTAATTAACTTGAAATAGATTATTATAAAGTTGGGGTCCAATTTCATGTTTTTTCTTAAGAATACCCATTTTTCCCAGCCCATAGTTCTTGAAATGCTATTCTTTGGGTAAGCAAAGGATCTTCAGTGCTAGTTTTATCACAAATAACCATAAATTCATGGTATATTTCTAACTAGTCATTATTCCTGTGTTAGTCCCACAATTCTGACATTGTATTAATAATAATTCTTGTTAGACAAGTTATATAGTGTTAATCTATATTTTCAAGCACTTCTTGGCCTTCATTGGCAATTTATGCTTCCATATATACTTTAGCATCAGCTCCTTAGGTTCAAACCCAGCAAAGCTCTCAAGAAATTTTAGATCTATAGGTCAGTTTAGGAAAGTTGGCACCCGACAATACTGAGTCCTGAAAGTGAAAACCAGCTTCTTCACTGGCTGTTTTGGTAAACTATTTTAATAATGTTATTATTTTATCATCTGAAGACTTTACATGTTTTTTTTAAGTTTTTCTCCTAGATACTTTGTATTCTCAGAGATACTATAAATGTTATCTTTTAGATTTTTAAATTATTTATTGCTAGTTTGATGGTTTTGCATATTTTTGTTCATTTGTACTAGCTCTGTTAAACTCACAGATTTGAAGTATAATATTTGTGCAATTTAAAAAATTAGCTTACTATAGAATTTTTCATTTTGATGTACAGTACTTTGCATTTTAACACATGTATGGATGTATGTAAGTGCTGCCATAATCAGGATAGGGAATGGGCTTATCATTCCCTAAAATTCCTTTGTGTGCTTTGGCTACATAGTCAGACCCCCTCCCATCTTCATTATCTGGCAACTGCTCCTCTAATCTGTTCTTTTCCCTCTAGCTTTGTGTTTTCCAGATGTCATATACATGGAGTTAGGCAGTGTCGGCTTTCTGAGACCAACTTCTTTTACTTTACACAGTGATTTTGACATTCATCCATGTTAATGCATGCATTCCTTTTTATTGCTAAATAGTGTTCCATTCTACAGACATACCAAAGTTTATTTATTCATCTATTAAATTAATTATGTTGTTGTTATTATTTTTTGACTCTTCAAATTACTCCAGTTCCTTGGATGAAACTTGACCTCTTGTGTATCAGTTTCTTCGTTGACAGTGTGATAATAATGATACCTACCTAATAGGTTATTATGGGGATGAGTATGTTAACACACATGAAGTAGCCAGTTCTCCATATTTTTGGGTTCCCCATCTGTGGATTCAATCTACTACAGTAATACTTAAAGAAAAATAATTGTGTCTATAGTGAAGATATTTTTCTTGCCATTTTTCCTTAATGCAGTATAATAACTATTTACATACCATTTCCCTTGCGTTAGTATTATAAACAATCTAGAGATGAATTAAATTATGTGGAAAGATGTGCATAGATTATATGCATCTACTATGACATTTTATATAAGGGACTTGCACCTGTGGATTTTGGAATCCTTGAGGGGTCCTGAATCAGTGCTCTATGCATACTTAGAATAATGCTTACTACGGAGTACACAGCCCATTATTATTTTGGTCTCCAGTATTAACAGAGATTTTTGAGGTAGAAAAGAACTTGATAGGTTCAAGGACTAGCTAGTATCTTGGTTTTGTAATGTGCAAGGAGGAGCATGAGTACCAGAGGACAGGGAGAGGAGGTATGCAGGAACCAAGAGCCTCTTGGGCTGATGCAAGGAGCTTTGATTGGATTGCAGGTGCAGTGGAAAGCTGGGGATGAGACATGAGCTAGTTCATGTTTTTAATAGATTACTCAGGCTGATGTGAAGAGAATCAGTCATGGTGTTTTTAAGAGAGAGAGCAGGCTTCCTCCTAGAAGGCACTGCAGTCGTCTGGGGAGGAGTAGTGGGTGGATTATAGCAGTTGTTGTGGGAGGAAGCTGACAGGTGTTTTGACTTGAGGTATGGTGTGGTTGTAGAACCAAGAGCTTGCTAACCAATTCACAGCTCTGAGAAGGAAGCCCCTTCCTCATAGGAGCAGCGGTGTGGCTGGCTGTGATTGCTGCCGGGTGGGGCTGAACCAGAGATTTTCCTCCTCCACTTTTGAAGTGGAACCTCAGCTTTGTCTACTCTATGAAGTCCACATAGAGAAACTGTCTTCTGCACATTTTTAAATGAGGGACGGATTTCTTTCCTACTCATATAATTCCTGAATACATTTGTTAAAAAAAAAAGGCAAAAGAACTGGCTTATTCCACAAAAATACATCCTCATAGCATTTTGCTTTGTAGTTCTCTGCAGCATGTGTTGTTCTGTGACCCCACATGCTCAGCTGCTCTCCTAGGAGTAGAAATAAGTTGCCTTGGCTGCTTCATCTGTAGCCAGCAGAGTTTTAGTGGTTGGCTGAAGTTCCCATGTGCACAGGGGACTTATTGTTGGAATAAACATTATTGGACACAGATGAAAATTGGACCAGAAATTTATTTTTGTCCTCCTTTCAACCTCAATTTGCTCTAGAATCTCTCATTCAAATGACAAATAGTCTGGTCTTCCTGAGAGATTTGAAGACTGAAACCAGCCCTTGTGTGCTTACTTAGCCTTGTATTCAAATGGAGATTTTTCTTTTTTGGAAGCAGTTAAAAATAGAGTTCTCTGATCTCACATAGAAAGTTTTCTTTGATTTCCTGCTCTTAACACATCTGTGTTTGTTCTCTGTGGGGCCCTAGCTTCCAACTCCTCCTTCAAGATAAACACCTGACCAGGTCTTTATATGAAACACACTCATCTTGCTTTTTTTTTTTTTTTGCCTTTTTAATCCTGTCCTATCTGCTTAATTTGGGACTTTTAAAAAATAATTCAGAGTTTTTCACAGGAAGGAATTTCTCCTTTACCCCGAGCTACTTGTAATCTTTGGGCCCAAAGGCTAACATCTCTCATCAGGTTAATGTCATTTGTGTCTTCTGTTGTCTCAGCTTATTTGTAGAAAGGACTGTGGGACCTAGGAGATGCCCACTTGAACTTTGTGCCTCATTGTGTGCTTCTTTGTAACCTGGCTTCTTTTGTGATCTTACAGAATACCAAGCTGCTATTTTACACTTGAAGAGGGAACACAAAGAAGAAATTGAAAACCTGCAGGTATATCTCTTTGATTCTACTGAACTGGTTATCTGATATTTAGTTTTGTCATGTGCTGAAGTAAATATTCTTCTGGTGTGAAGTATTGAACTAGTCAGTATCTGTAGCTTGCACCTGCCAGTATCTGTAGCTTGCACCTGCCAGTGGGCACGAGCTTATCCTGGGGATGTAAGTCTTGGACTCTATATTTAATTGAATTCAGTTCTTAATTTTTTTTTTTTTTTGGCAGGGGGAGAAACATAAAAGACTTGTATTTTATTAGAAAAAATAACTTTTTTAAAGCAGGGAAGAAGACAGAGTATTTAGACTTTCATTGTATGAATTTTATTTTAAAAGTTTTCCTATGCACAGTGTAGATTATTTGTGTTGGTCTTGCTCCCAAGCATGAGTTCATGTCCACCTGTCTCAGCACATCCCTGCAGTGTGATGTCTTGCAAATTAAGGCCCTTGAGGAAAAGGAGCTGGTAGGAGTAAGAGGTATGTGAGCCATCCTGTATCCAAAGGAAGTGCTGGGAAGTTACCGTCTCCATCCTTACTTGTGAAGCCCAGCATAACACAGGGATCATTTCCCTTGTCTTGCCATCTAATCCTCGTGTCCTGTTGTTGGCTTTTGCTTGCATTGCTTACAGCAGGGAGTTTAGAATGTTAGCTTCAAGTAACTAGATAGTGAATCAGACCTGCAGTCTAGTCTATTGATGGCTGGGGTAACCCCATACTTCAGGAAAAAATAATAGCAAAATTTAAATAAGCTTCATGTTCATTTAATGCTAACTCATTGCTTGCTAATTTAATGAATTCATGGATCTTATATTCTTCTTCTCTTTTTTTCAATTTGTTTTTATTGACAGATAGAAATTGTATGTATGTGTGGTATATAGCATGTTTTAAAATATGGATGATTGTAGAGTGACTAAATTGAGTTCATTGACATGCATTAATTCATGTGTGTAATTTATTTGTGATGACATTATTTAGACTCTACTCTCTTAGCAATTTTGAAGTATAAAATACATTGTTATTAACCATAACCATGGTTACCACAGTAGATCTCTTAGGCCCATTCCTAATTTCTGATTGAAATTTTGTGTCCTCTGACCAATCTCTCCCTTCTCTTCTATCTCCCACTCCCTATCCCTTAGTAGACAACATTCTATTCTGTTTCTATGATTTCATCTTTCTAAATGAGATGGTGCAGTATTGGTCTTTCTCTGCCTGATTTATTTCACTTCATCCAGTGTCTTCTAGTTTCATCCATGTGATTGCAAATGACAGAGTCCCCTCCTTTTAAAGGCTGAGTTGTATTACATTGTGTCTGGCTACCACATTTTCTTTATCTTCTCATCCACCGATAGATACATAGACTGGTATTATGTCTTGGATTTTGTGAGCAATATTGCAATGAGCAAAGAAGTACATATATCTCTTGGAAATAGTGATTTCATTTTCTTTGGATAGATACCCAGTAGTGGAATTGCTGAATCATATGGTAGATCTCAGTTTTTAATAATGGCTTTACTAGTTTACATTTCCATCAGCAGTGTGCAAGGGTTCCCTTTTCTCTACATTCTTGTCAACATTTGTTCTTTTACCTTTTTATAGTATTAATCATTCTGACAAGTATGAAGTAATATCTCATTGTGGTTTTAATTTGCATTTCCCTGATTAGTGACATTGAGCATATTTTCAAATACCTGCAGGCCTTTTGTGTGTGTTCTTTTTTTTTAACCTTTATTTTATTTACTCATGTGGTGCTGAGGATTGAACCCAGTGCCTCACATGTGTTAGGCAAGTGCCCTACCACTGAGCTACAACCCCAGCCCCTTGAGAAATGTCTATTTGTTTCTTTGCTTGTTTTTAAATCAGCTCATTTGTTTCCTTGCCATCAAGTTACTTGAGTTCTTTATATATTTTGTAGCCACTTACTAGATGTATTGCAATAGTCTCCTTTTTAGCAAATGATAATATGTCTTTATAAAATACTTGAGGTAGTATTCTGCATTATACATGAAGTCATTATCAGTAGCAAAAAGTAAAAAAAAAATATATATATATATATATATATATTAGCAGCATGGTGTGTGAATTAACCAACCCAGGCAGGTTTAAGTAGTTGGGGGCAATGAGTCCATTTCATGAAGAAACAAGAGAGTTGAAAAGTACCTGTCCCCTGGGGAGAAAGATCCTCATCTCCTTTGTTGCAGAATGCCCTACAGAGACCTCTCTTTCTTTTTCTTTGTTCTGGTGTGGAATAGATTGTCAGCTGTCTCAGGATTTGAAGTTGATGGGTGATAATTTAAGATGCAGGTTTGTGAAAAGGGTAGGTATAGAAGTGATTCTGTAAACAGAAGTTTTATTAACAGTCAAGTATAAGAGTTGACACTAGTTTTCCCCAAATTGTAGATCTAGCCTAGTCAAGCTGGGACCACTAAATAATATTCACAGCAGGATTAAGTGTTTACACTTTTTGAGTTCTTACTCTGTGGTAGGTGTTGCTCTAAGCACATTACATATATTATCTCATGTCATCTCTGCAAATGCTATGATCTTAAATCTCAAACTCAAAGAAAATGTTCTTTTTAATCTTTTTTTTTTAGTTGTTGATGGATTTTCATTTAAACCCAGTGCCTCCCACATGCTGGGCAAGTGCTCTATCACTGAGCTACAACCCAGCCCCAAAGAAAAGGTTCTTATATCAGTCAACTCTCTGTTACTATAACAAATACCCGAGAGAATCAAATTTAAAAGGCTGAAAGGTTTATTTTGGTTCATGGTTTGAGAGGTTTCAGTCTGTGGTCACTTGGCCCTGTTGCTTTGCATCTGTGGTAGTGCAGTCTGCCATGACTGGAGCCAGTGGCAGAGGAGGTGTGTTCACCTCATGGCATGCTGGAAGCAAAGAGAGAAGCAGTAAGGGGCTGAGGTCCTGATAGCCCCTTCAAGGGCATGCCCCCTGTGACCCCAACTCCTTCCACTAGCTCGACTCCTAAAGATTCAACCAGCTCCCAGTAGTGTGAAAGGCTGGGGCCCAAACCTTTATCACATGTGCCTTTGGGGGACATTCCAGATCCAAACTGTGGCAGTGGAGAAAAGACAGTATATTGTGATCATGATCTCCATTTAAAATATGAGTTAGACTAATAAGGCATGATTCACTGAAGTGAAAAGTTAAAAAAAAAATGTAACTATAGCTTAGATTTTTTTTGAAAGTTAATTTCTCAAAGCATTATCTACTCTTTGATGCTATTAGTAAACTTAAAAGTTTTTTTTTTTCTTTCTGTCCCACATACGATTTTACACCTAATTGCTAAGACACTATGGCCAAGGCACACTACTCCCATTGGGGCACTAGCAGTCTCTATTCCAGCAGTCACAGAAAGTTCTGACAACTCTTAGTAGGAAACTGGCCACTCTTAGCTCTCATCTGACCTGGAGAAGTATATTGCTTTGCAAGCACAACCTTTTAAAATTGAACTTCTAGGAATAAATAAACATTTTTTAAATGTAGAGATTTTTATACAAAAAGATGGATTTCTAACAGCTTCTTAAAAAAAGTGGGAGGAGTCTGATGACAGTGTTTTTCAATGTGACTTTGGCCTCTTAGTGTTGGTAGTAGACATCACTTCAACTAGGACTTTCTCTCCAGTTTGCCACTGTCCATTCTGGCCAGGTCACCTGTTTGACTCCTCTGTGCTTTAACTAACCCCATTTTCTCAGTGATAATAATACAGTGAAACAGCTAGTTTGGCAGCAGCACCAACCTGTCAGAGAAGATGCTGTTCATAAAATACGTAGAAAGAAAAATCCCAGCCTGGCTATCCTTGTGGGTACCCACTGGGATAGCATCCCTACCTGTTTTATTCCATGAATAAAACAAAGTCCCTCTTGTCACAGGATTGGTGGAAGGTAATGGTGGGGGAGCTGCTGTGTTGGTGCTCGTTTCTTTGTATGATATTCATTCATTAGAGCCTTTATTGCCTGTTAGAATTTCTAACAAATATATATTTCAGGATTTATTCAACATGCCTTTCTAGAATAGGAAGGATTTAATTCTTGAAGTGCACCAAAATGGTGGTTCATTCTGTCACCATATACAAGAATTGATTTGCATCACATTTAGGTTTTGGGGAATGCTTCCATAGGAGTTAAAGAAGCAGTATGATTTGCCTAACAAGGCATCTAAATTTAGTCTTCCAATCTGTGGATTTGTAGAGAAGTTGTTCAGTTCATTCACCAGCAAAATGGAAACCTTACCACCTAAAATATTTTGATTGGATGGCTGACTATCTGCCCATAGTCTGAAAGTTTAGGGAGTGGGGAGCCTAGAATGTTTAATATCATGTATGCCCTGCAGCTGATGTTTGTTGAGTGCTGCAGAGAAGGCACAGGGCTTGGACCCAGGATTGGCTTTTTAAAATGTGTAGCAAATTACATGCGTATTCCCCATATAGCTCAGAAGTAAATTTATTGATAGCACGAATCAATCATTTTCTGCCATCTTACCTTTTTGCAAATTCACTGAACTTGATCAACTTTTTAAATATCTAGAGGGGAAGTGGTGGCATATCAAGCATTTTTCATGTCATTTATAATGTAACCACAGTAAAGTTCTTTAATTTTTTTCCAAGTGTGCCCTTTACTTATCAAACTGCCTTGAGTTTAGGGTTGCTTCATGATACTCTGCATCCATCTTGTTTGTTTTTCAATTCTGTGTTTCTAACTTCATTTTTGGAAACGCAACATCTTATGTTTAATGGTTCCTTGCAGTTTTTTATTTGAGAAGGTTTTGCATGGGATAGCCATTGCACAGCAAGTTCATGATTACTGGGTAGAAATAGAATTAAACCTATAGAGGTCTATGATAAAACTCATTCTCTGACAGTACAAATAGTTATTGCTTTGAGGTTGCTTAGGAGCTAAGATTTGAAAATTGTTTTCACAGATCTTTTATAGCTGATCTCTCCCCATATTGTAGTTTGAAGACTAGGTGGCATATTATTTTATGCTTGATGACAATGTGAAAAAGAAACGGGGGGGAGCTGGGGCTGTAGCTCAGTGGTAAAGCGCTTGCCTCGCACATGTGAGGCACTGAGTTTGATCCTCAGCAATTCATTTTTAAAAAAAAGAAAAGAAAAGAAACCCGGGTTTTGGAGTTAGGACTCCAACTCCTTGTCTGTGACCTTGGGAATTAATCAACTTGTCTGGGATTTAGCTTTCTCAGTTTTTGGCAACTGTTCAATAATAATCATGATGGTGATGATGAGATCTCTCTCCCAGGATGTTCAGTATGATGTTTTCAGGTGGTACTGGTTCTGTAGCACATACCAAGTAAATATTATTTCTCATGCCTTCTTCTTTGTGCAAATCTCCTTGTAATTAGGCAACCTGAGTTTAGCATGGGTCTCAAGCTTTTTTGGTGGAGGACTTCTTTGGGACCTTGGACTTAGCTTTTAGGGATAATCTTCCCATGATCTTCCAGCTGTTCTTCTGCCTCTGTTTACTATATCAAGGTGGTCTGAACCAGGGTCTTGCAAAGGTCATTATACCAAACAAAGACCCTTTGAAATGCTCCTTGGCAAAAAGGTTTCATAGTCAAATAAGTTTGAGAACTATCTGGCATTCCCTTCTTAGGGCTTTTCCATATGGAGAAGAACTGAAATAGAGAAAATTATAGGCTTTTTTTTTTTAACCTAGGAAACCCATTTTTTATGAAATACTACTGTTATGTATATTCACATAATCTTATCATCTCAATATATAATCTACCTCCTGACTGAAAGTTCAATTCCCTGAGTAGTTTCATTTTCCTTTTTATGCTCTAAAGGTCCTGCTCATAAGAAGCATCTTGGAGGGAACAGTGATTTTATTTTTCTGTATGTGTCCTTTATAGTACCTAGCAAAGCTTTTAGGCCACCAATGACACACAAATATTTCTTAAAATTTATGATTGAAAAATAATAATGCCTAACTTTTGTCAAATTCCTACTGTATGCCCAACTTCTGATCTAGACAATTGTCAGTACTTGAGTAACTGTAGAAATACAAGCAAAGTAATAGATTTGTTCCCATTTTCCAGATAACCAAAGCAGATTTTGAGTTGCAAAAGTTTTAAGAGTAGTGAGTTGGGAACCTGTTTTTGGTCTGTCTGATTCAGAGCCAGCAGTCTTTCCATTGAACATGCAGCATTACTAGAACATAAGATTTTGAATCAGAAGATCTGGTTTCTTTTCTCTTGCTTGGCACTAGGAACACTGTGAATTTGAGGCAATATTTTGGACTCAGTTTACTAATTTCTAAAGTGAGGGATCAGGACATATAATCTCTAATTGCTTCTTTGAATGCTATGATTGACCACTTTTTAAAAAAAGACCACTCAAATATTAACAATAACAACAACAACAAAAACCCAAAGTCTGATTATAAAGTTTAGGATTTTCTAACTCAATCTCTAAATCCCTATTATTTCCCTTTTCCTTTTTTCCAAAAAAACCATTTAGCTACTTCTAGAGATTCTCCTTTCTAACCAGTAGGTCCATCTCAATTTTGCTCACTTCTGTGTAGCAACATGGTCAGGTTTTGGGCTCTATAATAAATGAAACACTCCAGTCTCTGGTATCTTATCAGAAGTGCCATTCATTGGAGAGATGCAGTTCTTACAGTGGTCAATAACCCTTCTGTAGGAGGTCCTATTCTTCCCTATGACAGGAGGGAAGTATTAGAATGGGATAGATAGGACTTTAGCTCTCGACTTCCTTGGTTTTTAAAGGTGGAGGAGAAAAAATATTGCATGCCCTTTTGTCTGCCTTGTGAGGAATTGGATAATTTAAGAATATTGTTTTGGGCCAGAACTTTAAGCACTTTGGAAGCAGGTGCCATGAAAATGACAAGACTGTTTTATCTGTTTTTAACTGATATTCTTTGGGTCGTGGGTCCTGCCAACACTGACATTTCCTTTACAGGAACCATTTTCGTTTACCCCATTCATCACACACATAGTTCCTAACTGAAAGCAAACGTCACTGAGCACTGGCCTCTGGCAGGCCCTTGCTCATTGTGCAACACAGTCACATTTATGGTAACTCCCACTGCAAAATGATCCAGGCACGATTGCCAAGTGGAAAATTAACTTGGGTTGGACTTTGTCCCCAGAAGAACCAAATGGCAGGTTGGCATCCATTATGAGAGACCTGCAGACATCCTGACTGTCCTATCTCCATCCAGTCCTCTGGTCCCTTTCTAGTAGTCTATACACCGCTGTTGGAACAAAATTGAGTATAGACTATATTTGAATTGCGATAGCTAAGTTTATAAAGGCATAAGTCCTGAGCCTTTTTCATGTGTTATATTTGTCATTATCAACTCTACACACTTAAATCTCTTAATTTCTGGAGAATTCTGTGAGGGAAAAGGAGCAATTTGTAGACCATTAGGCAGAACTTTCACAAAGATGAAGATTTTTGTAAAAACCTTCCTGATTTTCTAAGTGTTCATCTTAGTGTATATCATTACTGAGATGCCAAAAGAGGGGGGAAAGGCTGAGAAATATTATGAGTTTAGTAGCCTATCACTGGCATTGATAAGCTACCCAGAAGTCTGTAGATACATTTGGAGTTGAATTTTGATGAGAACCATGAAACAGTTAATTCCCTTGCCCATCAAGCAGGTGGGTGCCCTTTGTTTCAATCTTCATCATGGGCCTTGCCCCACAAAATTCAGATATTATGTCAAGCTGTGCTCACTGGCAGAGGGAGGCAGGAGGCAGAATGAAGAATGTGTTCCTCACTCACGTATATGTTGGAGGCTGATGGTAGCATCTTCTTCTTTAGGCACCACGATCTTCAGTCTTCTTGTGTTCCCAAACTTTGCTATAAGGACAAATTTCCTAGAATATAATTTCATATGCATAACTCTGCTTTTTAGAGTTTCTCTCTCTTATAATTAGTAACACTAATTGAGCACCTGTCAGATATGAAATGTGTTAGAAATAAAATGTCATTTAATAATACTGGTAATGATGATAATAATAGTAGCTAGAGTTTATTGCATATCAGTCTATGCCAGGCACTGCACTTAGCATACACATGGATTATTTTATTTAATCCTCAAATAGATTCTGTACTCAGGGGATTTACTGTTTAGTTGGAAAAACAGAATTTATACCATCAAGGCTAAGTAACAACAGACAGCTTAAACTAAGAGCCTAATATTGTTCAGACTAGTGAAATGAAAGATTATGTGTTAGCATTTTTAAATTCTGTTCTTTGAATGTAATTTGCTAATTTCAGATCTTAAATCTCAACTAAGAGATTTCTCAAATTTTCTGATTGCCCATAAATGGGTGGCAATTTCTTATACTGTCTGTGGAAGCTGCTACAGCTGGCTGTGTGATACAATTCTGTTTATTTTATATTAATGAAAATATGAAATTACCCTTACTTGCTACAAATATACAAAAAAAATAAAGTGTTGAGTAATGTATATTGCATGGCTGGCTATGTGGTTCTGTGTGATAGGTAATCTGGGTATTTTCCAAATATTTTAGGAGCCATTTTGCAATCTCACCACTGGGGGTCAGCTTGACCCTTTTTCTTCTAAAACTCCAAGTAGATTTTTTTTTTTTAAATAATGGTTAAAGCAGCACTCCAGTTTTATACTAAGAATTTTGGATTTAAACACATGAGAAAATAACTGCAAAAAACCCTCCACATTAGTTTTCGCAGAAAAAAATACACATAAAAGTATGTATGCCTGTGTGTGTGTGTGTGTTGGTGTGTGTGTGTGTGTGTGTCTGCATGTCTGAGTGTATGTATTTGTGCATGTTTGGGTGTGTGTGTGTGTACTTCTATGAGTGTGTATATGTGGATATACATATACCCACATATACATATATATATATATACACATATGTTTAACCTACTTACAGAATACTTATGTATTCATCCTGTGTTTATGGCTGTATGTACAAATATACGTATGTGTATATATGTACATTCTACATGATAAAAGATAAAGGGCCACCTAAACAATGACTTAGGAAATTGATCATGTGTTTCATTTAAGAATAAAATCAGGAGAAAGTTAGAGGTCTATCATTATTTCATTCAGTGGATATTGACAGAGTACCTGCTGGGCATAGATAGTGTGTCAGATGCTGGAGGGAGCAGAGCTTACATGGCCCTGACTCCTTTGGAGCTTGTAATGCCGCCAGAGAGACAGATGTTGATAAAATAGTCACTCGAGAAATATGCTGAGTGTTGTGGAGATGCTCTGAATGGGTATAATTTAAATTTGGTGGTCCAGGAAGGGTACTCTTAGGGAGTGACATTCAAGTAGGAGGCTGCAGAGTGAAGAGGAGCTTAGCTTCTTTGAAAGACCTCAGGGAGGCCTGGGTAGCCAGAGCATAGTGACTGCGAAGCAAGAGAAAGGTTGGAAGTGATGTTCTGAATAGCATTTTTCAAACTTTTTATAGTGCGATTAAGAATAGGAAGTGCATTTTTACCTCGAGACCCAGATTGCGCGTGTATGCACATGCGTGCGTGCACACACACGAGGCAGAGGGAAAAGTTTTATTAAACAAAACTTAGTATATGTGATGTATGTGATGCATCAGATGCTCTTAAGGAAATGATAGAGGTGCAGCTCAAATTGCTTTACTAATTTGTTATCCCACTAATATGGCCTATAGTTTGAGAACTATCATAGTAGAGGAAGACAAGAGGTCTTTGAAGGTCTTTTTAAAATTCCCCAATTTCATGCTCAGCACAGTGCTACAGCTGACTCATTGTGAGCAGAGGAATATGTGATCTGAGCAGATTTGCATTTTCTGAGCTCTCCCTGGCTGCTGTTGAAGAGGATTGATGGCAGGGACAAGTGAAAAGGCAGAGAGCACAACTGAGGAGGGCTGCAGTCCTCCAGGTGAGAGGTGCTTGTGGCCCCTACTGAGGCAGGGCATGAGGGAGGGGAGTCATGCTGCTCATTTTCTACCAGTGTTGTTGATGATCCATTGAACTGGAGCTACTGCAACTTTCATCATTGCTTCTCTACAGACATTAACAACTTGATTCTCCCTCTGTTACCTGGTTCCTAGGAGGTATACACTAAACATTTCTTGAATGACAATTTTATGTCTCTGGAAGCTGTTGTAAGTGTGTCTGTGTAATATAGCTCTTATTTGTGTTGTTTTAATGTTACTTGTGGCTAAACCCTTATCTGTTACAAGTACATGTAATAAACAAAGAATTAATTGAGAAAATGTATGAGTTAAATCATATGAAATTGCTAATATTCACCCTGACTGGGCTTATAAAACAGCAGTTTACATGGCTTACCCTATCTAGTACATTTACATCAGAAGGCAGGGAGGTGAGTGTGTGTTCAAATGACATTCTCCTGGGTGGACCATACTGAGTGTTCACTGGAGCTTCCAGCAGGGCTTTGGGACTGTAACTGAAAATGTCACGAGGCATTGGCTCTAGGAGAGTGAAGCCTGTGTTCTGTGGTGACTGTCTTTTTAGATTAGAGGCATCTCATGACTCTCGTGTCCTGTGTCACTGAAAGAGCAATCTTGGTGAGCAATTTCCCAGCCTCAGGCAGTCCAAGGAAAATAAAATCAGTGAAAACTGTTTACTCAACTTAAACTAGCATTCCTTGGCCTGGTGAATAAGCTAGATATGTCATTAATATTTCTTATTAGGCCCAAACTGATATTTTACTCCTTAAAAGCAAAACTAATTATGATCCGTTGTTGATTATTTTAGTTTTTATAATACAGGTCTTTGTAAAAATTACTTATGTTCTTGCTCCCTCATAGATCTTTTATAATAAAAATTCCATTTCTTAAATTGGGAATTGTATGATATTATGATATAGATGTATATACTGGAAAATGATTAGGAGATTAGAAAAGGAAAGGAGTTAAATATCTTAAGTTATATTTATTCCATGTCCTTTCATTGAACAAATGTCTCATTGAATATTTCCTTTATTTCTCCCTGAGACCAGTGTATTTTTTAGTTAAATAACATTTGCAAACTAAGATATGATCTGCCACTCATTAGTAAATAACCTTTATTATTTACTGATTTTCTAATTTATTTTCAATTAATCCTGCTGGAAATTTATGAACTCTAAATCTGAAGGTTTTTCCTTCTTCAAACTTGAATTACTATTTTCAACTGCATCATCTTCTAAACATCTTAAGTAGTGAAAATCTGTGGTTATTACAATGCAGGAAAGGGTTTTTCTTTTTGACATTTTATTTTCAGCACGTAAAATAACCTTGATTGCAGTCTTCATAAATATAATACAGGATAATGGTTTTTCTATGAAACTCCAACATTCTGGAGAGGTGGCTCAATCTTGAAGCTTGATTGCCAAAAACAAATTGAAACTTTTTTCCTTTTGCTATAAAACAATGGTGGATGGGCTCAAATCTGAGGAGGGGAGAAAACAAGATTGCATTACAAATCTGGCAACATCAGCCACACTAGTAAAATCAAATCCAATGTTGTTTTATGACTCCAAATTTATGTGAGTGCCCAGGATCAAAGGGCTCGAATCCCACTGGACTATAAGGTCCATAGTTCATGGCAAAAACTCATCAAAAAGAACATTTTAGTCGTTTAAGCTTTTCATTTTAATCAACTGCAGTAATAAAAGGGCCTTTAGGTGTCCAAAAACATTTTGCAAGATCAAGAGGTTGTTCTCTTGCTTGTAGAAGCAGCTTTCTTATTGGATCCATATAATGCCTGTGGCCTTAGAGTGTCAAAGGGCCACTGCCTCCACATTGTTTGTCCTTGTGGGATGGTTTCTTTTGGTTCTTCTAACTGTGCATTATGTGATAATAAATTATGATGTCTGACGGAAGGACCATAAAATTTTCACACCATTTATCAAGCTATTTCAGCCATTTAAAGTTGGGTCTCTGACAGCATGCCAGGTACTTTGTAATGTTTAGACAGAAACAAGAGTCCACTGCCTGCATGTTCACCACTGTCAAGAAACAGCTCTGCATAAGGAGAAAGAACACGAGGCTTCCACATCAGAAGACCCAGTCTTGACTTGAAGCCCTGATGTTTCCTAGGACTGAGATTTTTGGACCATCCAAAAAATGAGGATCCTGCCTTCACTACAGTGTTTAGAATGAGTGGGGTAATCTGGTGAGGTCACAAGCAGTAAGAAAGAATGGATATGCGCTGGATGTAGATTAAACGCGAAACCAGTCTGAGCAGGAGACCTGAGAGCACAGAGCAGAGAGCTGGCCAGGAAGGAGTAAATTGATGAGAAAATGTTCTTGAGAGTGAAAGATGGTGAAATCAGGAATCCAGGAGGCGAATTGGCTCTAGGGAGAAAAAGGGGGCTCCCTGCCCTGCCCCCAAGATGAGGAAAATGGAGGCTTATTTATACCTTTATTTCTTTGCTGGGGTTTTATCTTTGTCCCTCTGCCTCAGAGGAGAAAACAAAATGAGACACCTGGTATTTTTCTATCTGGTCATCGTGGCATCATCCTCTACTAAGCTTTTCTGTCCTTTTGCTCATTTGTTGTTCCCTTTTGAACAGGTGCCTTCCTCTTTTTTCTAGTAGTAAGTTCAGCCATCCTTTGTATTAAAATTACTCTTCCCTCAATCATACAGCTTCCTTGAGCTTCCATCCGCCACTCACTGGCACAGTTCTCAGACATTATTTACATGTAGCAAATTCTATCATTTATTCTCCACTGAAGCAGCTTCCAAACCACAGACGAGGTGCTGTAGGTTGTCCCCATCAGTCTTTGTCGGGCTCTGTGCTAGAGCACGTCAGTGTTGAAATTCTCCATTTCCATCAACACCAGGGACAGTGGGTTCTCCTCTTTATTTTTCTCTTTCTCTGAGCATACTTCTTATTCATCTTTGCTGCCTTCTCAGGTTCTCTGTAACACCCCAAATATGGCCCTCCAAAAACTAGCCTTTAGTCTCATGGTTTTTCTTTTTAAACCTTGTGACTTAGAGATTTCACTTATTGCTTCAAGTTTCTCTCTCTGTTCAAACTCATTTATTTGGATTCAAACTTTTCCCTGTGTTCCTGGTGCATGTTTCCAACATTTTGTGGAAAATTACACTGGGAAATGTTTCAGTATCTCAATCTTACAATTTTGAAAGCTAGAGCACCAGAAAAATCTTATAATCCCAAGGTTGAATGGGATCTTCATCTTCATCTACTTGTGTCTGACTAACCTGTTCTATGCCCAATGTACATAACACAAAACAGTCTCTTTTCTTAGCTGCTCCATGTAGTTGAAGTCCACTGTTCTCCTAAAAGTAAAAATCCAAGCCAAACTGTCAAGTTCATTCTTGACAACTGTAGCATCTTCAGCCTCTGAATTTATTTGATTGCCAAATTATATTCATTTTAAGTGTATGGTCCCTTGTACACACTAACGCCTTGATACCCTGGTGCCATCATCTTAATTTAGGTCTTTGCTAGTTTACCTAGACTCAGGCTATCTTATAAGTTACTTATGCATTGTTGCTCTTCTTTCTTAGACAGCTCTATTGGCTTACTGTTCACTTACAAGTTAACTAATTTCTTAGTATGGTGCTTAGGGCCTTCTAGAATCAGCTTCCAACCTATTAAATTCTTTCTTCTACAATTTCCCCATTCTTTCTCATCACTGCAGCTTTTCTTTTCATTCAGATTGCTCTCAATTTGCCATCTACTTTGGTCAATCCTCTGAGCCCAGTAAGTCTTCATCATCATAGGTGACACCATTTCTAGCTTCCCAAGGCTCTCTCCTCTGAAACCTTGGGCTCTTCATACCTGACTTAGGCACACAAGCAGCTTTTTCTCCCATTGTTATAATCATGAAATCAGAGTTCCTGCCCCCTGCCACCCACTACCAGTACTATGCACCTGATGGATTATATTAATATAGTAAATTACCATAGTAAATTAACCACTCTTTGGATTTTCCTTTTTCTTTCCCCTATAGTGGAAACTAGATTTAAACCAAAGTGATTTTATAGGTACTACTTTTCAAATCCAGAGACCAAGGGGAACTGTAACTGAAAAACTATGTTCCCAGAAGTTTTTTTTAAAGGAATTTTTGGCAGTTTATGATTTTCTGCTAGAAGAATGGTGTTTATGACTTCTGATCATCCTACATGAAAAATTATCAGCCTGTAGCGAGTGATCATTCACATTCGTTCTAGTGAATGCAACATGGACTTGCTTGAACTTGTGATTATTTGTAAATTCTTTCATTTTACAGATGAGGAACTGAAAGCTGAAAGAGCTGGTTTTAAAATCTAGCTCATTTGTTCTCATCCTTTTCCTTCCTTGGTACATTTAACCACTAGCATGTTCCCACTAGGAACAGGATTTGTTAAAATCCTATAGTGCAAAAAAGCCAACCACACATTGAGAGTCATGGTGTGGTGACTATTAATTAGCATTAGTAGAGCCCATTGCTGTAAAGACAGATGATAGAAGCGTCATGACTGACCATCAGGTCTTTTCTCAGTCCTTTGCTCTATCACTTCTGCTGTACAGAGATCACTGTGCCAAAGAGGGAGAAGGGGTTGTCTACAATCTAAGTGATGGGCAGATAAACCATCACACTGCCCCAAACGGAGGCTGGTCTGTGAATATGCTGCCTGAGGTTTAAAGAAGCACATTTGAAAGCAAAATCCTCATATACATGAACAAAATCAAACACATTTCAGTTGGAATGTACAAATAAATTGGAGGAGAATAGGACCACATTTTTCAAATATTTAATTCAATTTTAAATTGGATACTTTTTAAGATCAAAAGGTTGCCTAATTCTTTACTTCTCCATATCCTGACTCTTTATCTCTGCGAGGTTAAGAATTGTACCAGAGTTTATAAATAGGAGCTTAATAGGCTATAATTCTCAGATGAAATTTTCTAGATTTGTGAGATATGGGTCACAGTGTCCAGATTGACTCTATCCTATGGTGAGTTAGACTCAAACATTGGCCTCCAACAGCATCACTCAGTCCTTGCTCATTAGCACCCTAATTACCTAAAAACAGTCAAGAGACAGAGAGACTGCCAGCTGTCAGTAGTCCCTCTTGGAGAGATTTTACATTTTTTTCCTCCAAACCTACAACCAAGCACCATCCATAACAAAGAATTTTTAAAAACACTATTACCAAGAAGCTAAAGAATTTTGTGTAGGAAGCTTCCAAACTCAGCTTTTAAAAGCAATCATACTTAGAGACAGATGCTTCCCCCTTCATAAGCTCCAATTTTTCTTAGCAGACTCTGAAGTATATTTCTCATAGGTCATGTTTGGATTTAATTTTATTTTTTTATTCTTACCTATTTTATATTGATTTGAAAATCTAAAAATCCATAAGAGACAAATATAAAAAAAAAAGACCCAGAAGAATATAGACTTCTTTCTTTCTTTTTTTACAGCTATAATTGAGACAGGGTTATATTTTAACAAAGTAAATTTGGATAAAGAAAAATTATTTTTGTGCCAATCTTTATAAAAATCAAAATTCCTTTCTTTCAAACACCTCAACCATCCTAATCAGTTTCATATGTCATATTAATATTATGTTCAAGGACATGCAATCAGAAAGCCTTCCTGTGCTCTGACATGCAGTGGAGGAAAGGTGACGGTGATTGTCCAATGTTGAAATTCCTAGTGATCTAAATATTTAGAGTGTAAGTAGTTTGTAACTATTTAGAGTAAACAACTGGCATGGATACTTGAGCCTGTTCATTTTTTCACGAAGGCTGCCTGGGCACAAAACTTGGGTTATCTCTCATAGTTGACAAACTCACTCCATGAAACAGCAGCTTGTTGCTGGTAGGAAATGCTTAGTAGTATCAAATAGTATCAAATCATGTGATTTGATAAAACATAATGCAGCTCACTCCCATCATCATTAACCTACATAGTTAGTTATTAACCTTCAAATGACTTCTAAAGGAATGATGTATAGTTTACAGATAAAATTGCCCCTGTCTTTTCACATTATTAACATGTGCTGCCATAACATTTAAAATAGAAAGATTGCCAGGGAGAAAAATTATACCCATCCATATCCCTCTGTCAAACTAAATTTAAAGTGACAAACTTTGCATAGAATAAAGATTTATTTTGAAAATATTTTATAAATTATATTCCACATTTGATCAGTTAGGAAGTAAGACTGATTTAAATTTATGTCTTCCATTTACTGGAAAAGAACCGGTCTTGTAGCAATTATCCTTTCAAAAAGCACAAATTATGGAGATGACTATCAATCAAAAGTAATATAGTTTAATGGGAGGGGGAAGGGAGGACAAGAGGAATGTAGTTTGTCTATATTCCGGGAGAAAAGAATCAAGTCAAAATGAGATCTGATCCTTTCCAAGTTATTCTGCCTGCATTGTAGTAGAGTGTAATTTCACATGCATCTTGATGTTCCAAGTATCATTAAACATCTAGTAATCAGAACAAATGTTCTGCCAAACCCCACTTACTATCTTAACTGTTTAAGGCATTGAGCACCCTAGATTTATAAATATATAATTAAAATCCCTATTTAAAAAAATAAATCTAAATGAGAGATTTACATGTTCTTAATTCATGTTTACACAAAGAAGAGCTCTGTTTTTAAATAGGACATCAGATCTTTGTGAGCTCAAATAAATCGGTGTGACACTTTGCCAAAACTGTTTCTAAAAATGATGGGTATTGATGCCTTGTGGTCAGAGTACCTTTCTTTGTTCTCTTGTTAGTCAAAAATACCACTATTTTTGATCCTGTTGTTTTGTTCAAGCACATAAATTTACGTGCTGTGGATGCACTTTATAATTTATACCCTGTTGCCTAGGTACATCCTCAGTTGCAAATATTCCACAAGCATAGCTCTGGAAATGTTTTTGCCTCTTCCTGGGTAGATCCATAACCAAAGATGTTTGGTAAGCTTGATGGCTTTTCTACAGAAACTCAAAAAAGAAGTCTTGCCACTACACAGAATAAATCCATCACCCATGTTAACATGGGTGCTGTTTCAGGGCACTTTCTGTTGCCCAAGGCATTTCCATGAACCTCTTCACATCATTTTAGTATTGTCCCAGTGGAAAACAACTCTTACTGCTTGGTTGTTTAGGGAATAAAACATCTTCCATGGTTCTTCAGTGATATTGAAATGGAAATATAGTTAGATTATAAAATTTATCTACCAAAAAAATGTGGTATATATTCACAATATTAATATTAACATCTTTGTTGTAGAATTTTAATTTTGACTAGCTTGGGATCAATTTGTTGACTCTCATATTGCACTTAAAAAAATTTTTTTTGTAGTTGTAGATGGACAGAATGCCTTTGTTTTATTTGTTTGTTTTTATATGGTGCTGAGTATCAAACCCAGTACCTCACGCATGCTAGGCAAGTGCTCTGCTGCTGAGCCACAGCCCCAGCCCTCTCATATTTCATATTATAAAATGATTCAGTTGAAAGAAACATTAAGTAAAACAAACTTACCATTTCTGTGTGGGTGGACCTGAAACTTTGAACTTATGAGTGCTATGATTTCATGAGGCTTGTTGGAAAGAACATTGTCACAGGTAGCTATGTGCTAATTAATATGACCCCACTGAGAAATAATAGCAGTAATCATACAAATCAGAGCATCTACCATGTATGCAATAGGCCTTATATGGGTACTGCTTGGTAGTTACTTTCCCCTTCCTTTCCTTTTACTAAGTGAACCAAATAGTCATAGACACAAAATCTTAAAGATTAATAAGAGTTGACTATGACAGTGAAAATTCTTTATTGATTTAACAATTCCTGATGCAGGGATACATACGTGAACAAAAGACAAAAATGATAGACCTCGTGAAGTTGACTTATAGATGAAGAGAAGGAAGCATAGTAGGCAAGATGTTCTCAAAGGTATCAAGAAGATGAAGATTTTTTTTTTTTTTTTTTTTTTTTTTTGCTTGGGATTAAACCCAGGGCATTGAACCAACTGAGCTATATTCCCAGCCCAAGATTTTGCATTCAGTTTCAGAGATATCAAGATGCCATTTTCAAGTCAAACTGTGCAGAGTTCTAAAGGAAAACGAAGGGGGAAAAATTGACCAAATTGGGTAATTCAACAAAGCCATTAGTTACTTATGTGAGCATTTTTATACAATTGTGGCAACCTAAAGTAGAGAATGGTAAAGATGTGAAGACAATAAATAACTGCAAATCTTTTGGAACAACACTGGTCTGTGAATATAATGGGAAATTTTATTTTGATGAAGGGGCAGAGTTTAGGCAAATTCACATGTTCTCCTTTTTAAATTAATTATAAAAACACTCAAAGATTGATTATCCATCAGTGTGTTACATAAGTGTTATCTCAGTTTTTATTGTATGATACAATACTAGTTTAATGTGCATTCTCATGATATATGGATCCCACTGAATACAATTTATGTAGAAGAAAGGTGGAATTCTATTTAACCATTTAATCACAATGTCTTTACTCTAAAGCCATTGCCATCTAAACATACATATAAACCCAGACCTATGGATTGTGCTCTATCATCTGATTGACAATGTATCTAACCCCATTTTGTTGCTGTTAGTTGCATTTAATATTATATAAACCCTGCAATGTTTATTGAAGAGTGTTTTTTAAATTTTTGTGAGGTTTCTTCTGAATTCCTCTCCCTTCTCATGAAAAATATATTAGGAAGCAAGACAGGTAACATTATCCTCGTTTTTGTAGAATAAAGATCTTAGGGAGAATTTGCAGCATACTGTGAAATAGTAGTCCACTGTTGTTTTGGAGACCCTATAAGTCATAGGAGGGAACTGCTCTAATTGTACTGCAAAACGGACTCTGTTATAATGGGTGGATTTCTCTATAACTAAAAAGGAAAAAAAAAAACTATGAAATCTTTTGCTTAAAAGAACAACAACAACAACAAAAACTGTGGCACTCTTAACCTAAGATTGATCCTTGTATTAGAGGCTGGCTTAAGAAAAACACTAATGAAGAAAACTTCTAGTTGGCTTGGAAATGGAAAATCTTAGGTCTTTTTGTTTGTTTCTTTATGGAGGCAGAATAATAGAACTTCTTTATTTGACAACATTTATTGATCAACTACTATGAGAAATTCAACTCATCATGAGTATTATGATATGAAAATAGATTGTGACAAGGGAAGAAATGAGACATCACAGTACTAAATACAATGTAACATTCTAACACCCTGAGCATTTTGATGACCCTTCACTCATTCCCTGGTTATGATCTCATTAGCTAGTGTTTAATGCTGAATGTGGCAGCACCATCTTGGACAGTTCCCACGGATCCCATCCCAGCCTTGACCCAGAAAGAGAAATCCCCAGAATGTTGGCCATAGGTGTGAAATGCAGCAGTATTGATGAAAAAGGTTACATTTCTCTTTGAAGAAGGTAGAAACCTGTGTCTTTTTAAGACAGGCACTTCTTTAGATGTTTTATTATAGTGTGTTTTCTCAACAGAGAGATTATTTCACATAAAATTCTGTTTAAAAGCCTAAGTGATAAGTGGCAGGTTTCTTTATTCACTGTTTTAAATTTATATAAATGTACTTATGTGTACCTATCTTTAACTTACTATGATGTCAATCTTTAGGGTACTTTTTTATTCATATAATTTTACATACAATAAAATAACCTTTTTTAAGTTAATTGTCCTGAGCTTTGACAAACCTGTGTTCACATAATAATACTATGATTAAAATATAGAATGTTTTCATTATCATAAAAAAAATCCCCCTGTGTCCCATGGATGATGACCCTTTTCCTGACCTCAGACTGCTAACAGCCATTGATGTGTTTTCTGTCCTTATAGTTTTGACTTTAGCAGAATGTAATATAAATGGAACTTTGCAGGATGTAAGCTTTGGAGATCAGCATCTTTCACTTAATAAAATGCATTTGTGATTCATCCAAATTCATTCAGTCACGCATTCCTGGGTAGAATTTTACTTTGTGCATGTACCACAGTTGGTTTATCCTTTCATCAGCTGAAGAAGATTTGGGTGGTTTCCAGTTTGGGGCAGTGTATTGGTTGATGTTTCCCAGAGAAATGAAACTAATAGGATGGGTGTGTGTATACTCACACACATATTTAAAAACATATATAAAGAGATTTATTATAAGGAATTGTCTCACACAGTTATGGAGGCTGATATGTCCTAAGTCCCACAGGATAGTTGGCAAGCTGGAGATCCATCAGGGCTGATGATGTAGCTATATGAATACAAAGGCTCAATCACCAGGAGAGTTAATGGTATAGTTCCAATCCAAAGGCTGGAAGATCAAGACCCAGAGACCCATTGTTTTAGTTTGAGCCTGAAGACAGGAAAAAAGTTTGCATCCCATTTTGAAGGTCATAAGGCAGGAGGAATTTTTTTTTCTTAGGGAAAGTTTAATCTCTTCCTTCTATTCTGGCCTTCAACTGATTGGATGAAGTTCACCCACATTAGGAAAGGCAATTTGCTTTACTCAGTCTACTGATTTAAATGTTAATCTCATCAAAACACCCTCACAGTCACATGAAGATTAATAAATACTTCACAAATATCTAGATACCCCATGTCCCAGTGAAGTTGACATAGGCTATTAACCATTGCAGGTGATTATTAATAAACCTGTGGAGGACATTGATGTATGGATTTTCATGTTAACCAATGTTTTTTCTTCACTTTGGCAATTACTTAGGAATGGGATTGATAAGATCATATAGAAAGTGTATATTGAACTTCATAAGGATGGGAAAACTTCTTTCTAAAGCAGTTGTACCATTTCCAAATTCCTTCAGTGATCTTAGAGTTCTAGCTGCTCCATATTCTCACTGGAACTTGATATTGTTTGGTTGGTTAGTCCCCATTCTTTTTTTCTTTCCCTCTCCTTCCCTCTATTCCTCCTTCCCTTCCTTGCTTCCATTAGATGTGTTATGATATCATATTGAGATTTTAGTTTGCATTTCCCTATGATGTTGAGAATCTTTATTGCTTTTTTGCTGACCACATATGTTCTTTTCTTTGGTGAATTTCCTCTTCAAATTTTTTACCCATTTGGAGGGTGGGAATAGTTTATTCTCTTAGCTTGTTTTAATAATTCTCTCTATGCTCTGAACAAAAATTCCTTTGTCAGATATGTGTTTTCCAATATATCTCTTGGTCAGAGACTCATTTTCTGCTTTAATAGTGTTTTGCAAAAGACAGAAGATTTTAATCTTGAAAAATTGCAATTTATTTTTTAAATAAATTTTTCTTTTAAAAACTTTTAATTGACAAACATATTTATGTATGCTGTACAATGTGATATTTTGATGTATGTATACATTGTGGAATGGCTAAATCAAGCTGATTAACATACCCTAAAAAGATTGCATTTTGGGTGGTATATTTAAGGACTCTTTCCCTAACCCAGGGACACAAGCATGTTTTCATATGTTTTAATTTAGATGTCTTTTTGATGAATGCAAAGTTGAATTTAGGGATGTTTATTGTTGAGTCTTATATTAGTAACAGCATCCAATTAATTTCTGTGGTATACTTTACTGACAGAAAAATCTCTAAAATCACATTTTACAAAACATGCAATTATGAAAGGAAACAGTTTTTTTAAAAAAATATATTTTCCTTATAATTCCAGTATTCTACTCGAAATAAACCTTCAGATTAAAACATGAATCACAGGAAAATCTTATTTTATAGTTGAACCAGCAAGAATTAAGAACTGGGGTTGAGGTTGTGGCTCAGAGGTAGAGTGCTTGCCTAGCATGTAATAGGCACTGGGTTCAATCCTCAGCACCACATAAAAATAAAATAAAGGTATTGTGTTCACCTACAACTAAAAAATAAATGTTTTTTTAAAAGAAATAAGAACTGCTAGAACTTTTCTTTTCATCATAAACATCTCTCTCTCAAACAGCACCATGTAAGAAATTCTGCTATAGTTGTCTGGCATGGTAGCTATTCACCTGGCACAGTACCTGTTCACCTGCTAGTCATTGCACACCCTTTGGCTTAATTAAGAAGGTACACATGCTACAGTGGTGTACATATGAGCCCAGAAGCTCATAAATAGAAAAAGGAAATGAAGGAAAGAAAAGAGACCCTTGCAGCTACAACTTTCCTCACCAATGAAACAGTACTCAAGGCATCCAAATAGGTCTGGAAAGATGTTAGGAGAAACCTGGTATTCCAAAGACTGCAAACAATAATAATAAAAAAAAATGTTAAAAACCCCACAAACCCCACACATTGTAGGTGTAGATACACTGGCATTATCCAAATGTATACATACTGAGTATAGCTTTTACAGTCACAGTTGCTTTTAAGGTTAAATTTTTTTAAAAATCTCATCTCATGAAAACTAAGTGTTTGCAGAATCACTGAAACACCTCCGTGAGTCCCTAAAACCTAGTGTATAAGCCCCCTGATCTTCTGACTTGTTTGCTTTTCAAAGAAGAAAATAAGAATATGAAACAAATCTAAGTTCACTCTGCAGCCAGGTTCTCTGACCACAGTGGTTTTTTCATGTTACCTGACCCAGATTCTAAAAGTATAGCAGAAAATATTTCTCCTTGGGTCCATTACTGAAGGAATGAAGACTGTTCTTGATTCTCTGAACCTCTTCTGGCTGCTATACTTACGTATTATACAATGAATGTGCTTTTTGGCTCTAGTGGGCAGTTTTGGAAATTCAAGACATTTCCTTTCCCAGCCTCCTCTAAGGGAAGCATCTTAGGTCGCAACCCAGAGCCTAATGAAAAACACATAAACTTTCTTGTTTTCTTTGTTGATTGGCCTATAATTTAAAACCTATTCAGTGGCAGATTTACCATGTGACTAATCCTTGGGAAGACCCAAAGTGGCTAGTAGAATGTGGTTGTGGCCTAGGCACACATCATTGGTCATTTGTTCAAATAATGAAGGTAGGAAGCCAAATACCTCTTGGCTTACTCATGGACAGAAACTCAGTGGAAGTACATGGGAGTTTGGGCCTGAGAATGGCTTGTTGCTTGTGTAATGAAAGCAACATGGTTGACCTGTGACGCCTTTGCTGAATGAATTGACTTGTGTAGCTCTTTAATTTTCTGCAGTTGTTAAGGAAAACAGTACATCTGAATATTAATAATAGCACTAGTAATAATCATACTGGAAAACTCATGTCAGTTCAGCTGTCCTGAAGACCAGACATAACTTATTGTTACATTGCTATTTTTAGCTAGAATATACACTTCTCAAAGTGTGAATCATAGCTAGCTTATTTTCAGAAGCCCTCGTATATAGCAGATATTCATTCAAACTTGTTTGGAGAGTAAATGGTGGCGAAGTCATCTTTGACACAATGAGGGTGTGTGTAGAGTCAGCCTGGAACAGACAATACCACCTTGAAGAGTAAGCCCATGAGTAGGAATTGTCACAGCCACTCCCCAGAGCCTCCTCTTGCTACCAGAAGAGCCTACATGATTTGTAAAGATATGGAAACTCTATTCTAGGCAGTAATCCTAGATTCTTACACATAAGTTTCATCTTTACTTTTATATTGGGGGGAAAAACCCTCAATAACTGGCTCCTTTTGATATGATCTGGCCTCATTTGATAATTCTGTATAACTGACCAAATAGTTTATAGTTCCTACCAGATTCCAATAAAATAAAAAGAAAACACAAACTTGGGAGTATGTTAGGCAAACATAATTGAGTTCTAAATGATACCACATCATATTTCCAAAATGATGCTATTGGACAGATGGGGCATGAGCCACAGTATAGTATCCTTTCTCAGACAAGATGAATCACCCAGAGGAAAATACTAAAATGATTGCCATAATTCCTTGTATAATAGTTGTCAGGGCCAGAGTTCATCCTCTGTTGCTTCTGACCTTGCATGTGATCTTCAATGGGTCCCACCGCTCTGGGCTACCTCTATCTTAGTAATGGCAATTCAGCAGAAAATTACTAGTCCTCTCACTAGAGAAGGAAGTAGTGTTGGCTCGTTGCCTAAAAATCTGCAGTCTTGGGTTTACTCATTAGATTGGGAATTACATTTTGGAAAAATGAAGCTGAAAGTTGTTTCCATGGATTACTCCAGTGTGTATATCCATTCTGTGACTTATATTTGGTGATAGTAATAACTTAGAAATAAAATGTTACAGAAATTCCCCATGAGGAATGATTTCTTTCTTTCTTTCTTTTCTTTTTCTTTCTTTTTTTTTTTTTTTAAATTTCTCAAAACGCACTCTGATGGCAATCTTCTTTTGTACTGGGTCCCAAGTAAGAACTTAAGAGCAGATTTCCAACATTTGTTCCTATTTTCCTAGGGTGACTATTCATAGTTATATTTGCTTGTACTTAATTCTTAAAATTATTGCCTTTCAAACCCAGTGTTCCATTTCATCTGAATTGAGACTCTTATTATATGAATTAAATAATGCTATGCTTTACAGTTTCATGAATAGAACTGTATTTAAGGAAGTTGTGAGAGAATGAAATTTGATGAAGTCTTGGGTGTGGAAATTATTAATTTTTAGAACTAATGGAAAGTTTGGAGGTTAAGTCCTTTTTGTTAACATATGGAATGCTTCACGGATTTGCATGTCATCCTTACACAGACCATGCTAATCTTCTCTGAGTCGTTCCAATTTTAGTATATGTGCTGCTGAAGTGAGCACAGTGGTTAAGTCTTAAACCTCTAATTTCAGTCAATAAAATGAAGCTAAGAGGAAATTTAAAAGTTGGCTAATGGCAAGTAGCCAATGACTGAGGTAGCCAGGAGAAGGGGCTAGGTTTTTGATACTTAGCCAATGCTTTTCCCACTATATACCTGGGAACCAAACAATTTCATATCTATTATTCATTTAATGCCTCCAATTATTTTTCAGAAAGATAGAATACAAATTTTTTTTAAATATTTCTATTTTTGTGTTAGTATCCTGATTTCATAACATTAAAAATATTAAGAATGAATGGTAAGATGAACAGTAGACTTGAAGTCTATTTCTTATTAGCAGTTTTCTTAATTACTTTATGCTCCTCTTTTTCCATCTGGAAAAAGATCAGCAATTCTCAGGTGATTGCCAAAATTATATGCTTTGATATAATACTAAATGTATTACAAAGATTTGTATATAATGGTGATATGTAATATTATTAGTCATTAATTATTATTAGTTATCATGGTTAATTTATTCACTTTCAAGTTGAGGAGTCATTTGTAATCAGTTCAACATGTCACAGTGGAAAGAACGTGAATTTGAATCTCACACCGGATTTGCATTCTTTGTATCCATTTTCCTTTTGTGGGAATTTACACAGGTCCCCCCACCTTACCCCCCAAGTCTGCCTCACTGAGTTGCAAGGGCTAAATGAAAGCCCCAGGCACAGTGCTCTCCATGCTCATTTCATGATGGTAGCATTCTTACCCTGGTCTTCACTGAGCATCCGCATGGCAGATGAGTGAACCATTTTTACACATTTTTACTGATGTTATGTCACTTTGTACTCTTTAGAATTTCATGCGCTGGGTTTTACTCCCTAGGCAACTTTAGTGCTATTTTATCCTATCAATTGTCTTTTCCCCTTCTTTTCCTGCCTTGTTTCTCTATTTCTTTATCCTTCTTAGTAAGTTCTAATTACAGTGATATATCAGATGTGCCTCATGTTTCTGAGCGTCCCTGAGATGCCCTTTTGCTTGTAACTTGATGTGCTTTTATTTCTGATAAGAAAAAAATTATTGATAACAGTTAATTAAAACCAGTTATTGTTAATTTATGGGGTTCTCATCAAACCCAATGCCATTCTTTTTATTAGTGGAGACTTTTGTTTCTGCAGTAGCAAAGATAAAACAATTAAATAAGGGGTTATTGAAGTTCTTATGCAGCCTTCAAAAATAAAAACCCAGAAAGGACCCAGTTGCTCACACATCCAAAGACAAAAATCCACTACCTTCTTGCCTTGCCCAGTCATTCTGTAAGAATGGAATCCCAGCCCTTTGAGATGCTTTGTATTCTTCAGCCCTATTTTTCTTTCCTTCCCTTTTCTATGCTCACACCACACTTTTCTGAAGTGGTGAAGCTTTACTGTGCTTCTGCCCAGCCCCCAGGAGCTATCTAGCTTTCTCCAACCCATGAATGTAGAATTTGGAACAGTCCCTGAAAAAGATTGGCTTACTAAAGTTGTGCAGCAGATATCCTGATTTTTCTTTTCTTTTTTTACTGGACCTGGCAGTACCCCTGAGAGAGAATGTTCATAACAACAAAATGCCAAAGGGTGGTTTTTCTGCAGTGCTTGGCACCAACACGGTGTCTTTCATCAGTAGGCACTTTTCCATCTTCTTTTTGACAGACATGCTTGTGGAGACCAGACAAGCAAAAGTTTCCCTCTGTTGCTTGGGTTTCAGTACCCTGTGTTCCTTCGATGCTATCTCTAAGCAGTGGTAAGGTGGAGGATATTAAAAATTAATGAGGATTTGGTAGGTGAAGGAGAGCCAGCCCCAGAGGAGACTGGGGGAGTTACCCAAAGCCCATTTCCTAATCAGATTAGAATCACAGATGTGGTTAAGTTCTACTGGACAGTTTATGATATGTATGGGAATATCCTCTGCACTTGCTGTGGGTAGAACACTTGTCTATCAAGTATTCTGAATTATTAAAACTAAATATGATTTACATCAATGTTTGGAACCTTTATTTAAAAACAAAACTTAAATGTTTCATCTGAATTTTCATGGCCAAAAATGGGAAAAGTGGGCAGAAAACAGAATAGTGTGACTGCTCTGAACAGTTTGCATTAGTCTGGAAGTGATGATCATGAGGCCTTATCACTTACGCTGTACATGGGATTATCAAAGATAGAAGGGGACTTTCATCTCTTTTAATTGTATTTTGGAGCTTCCAGTGTCCCTGTGTGGGTAATACAGAAGATCAAGGAAGTCTTCATATTTTCAGCTGAAGAAATCATCAATTCAGTAAGCAGTTGTGGATCACTGATTAGCCAAAGAGTGTGTAATGTTCTGGAAGTTTAAACACGAATAAGGTGTGGTCCCCCACTGCCTGGAGCGTTCAGATTTGCGAAGAAGATAAACTTATAAATGATTGTCATGTAGTATGAACCTAGAAAGTTTGTTGGCAACAAAGACAAAGGAAAACGTATTAAGAAAAATCAAGAAAAGGTTCAGCTGAGCTTTACTGGATATTTCTTTGTTGTTTCCACTAAGTGAAAATGGAGAGAAAAGGTGTCCTCAGTAGAGGAAACAGCATGTGCAGAAGCATGAAGATGCGGGAGTTGATCATACATATGAGCTGTACTGGGGCAACAAGGAAAGAATAGAGATGTGTCTGGAAAAGTAGGTAGGGGTCAAGTTCTGAAGAGCCAGGAGTATCATGTAAAGAATTTAGCTTTGTCTGTTTGTTGAATAATTATTCTCAACATGGGTAATGAAGGGATAGCTCCCCCAAATTGGGACATATCAGAATTAGGAAGGGGCTTTTTAAAATAACACATGTTCCCATGAAGATTCTGAAATAATCCAAGTAAAAATCATTTCCAAAAAGAACCTACTGATACTATGATGTCATACTATCTGAGCTGTTGTTTTAGAACAGACTAAAGTTACTGTTGGTTTCAACTCTGGCTCCTAGTGAAATCTCCTGAAGAGCTTTAAGGATACCAGTGTGAGGTACCATCTTGGACTGATTAAGTGAGGATCTCTGGAAATGGGTCTGATTGCCAGTATCTTCTACCAAACTTTCCAGGTGATTCTATTGGGTAGTTGGGCTAAGAGGTCCTCCAGTAGACCAACAGACATAGTACAAATGAAAGAGAACAGGATGATTTAATTGGAGTTACCTTCTCAAAGTTCGAATCTTGCTTAAGAGATGGCTGTAGATCAACAGACTGTTGCAGGTGGGAAAAGGATATGACCAAAAGTGAAAGTAATAGAAGGGAACAAGTTGTGAGTAGAGGAATGTAGATAAAACTTGGGGAAGACTGGAAATATGTCAAAGCTGTCTCTTTTCAGATAATGTATTGGGGTCAATGCAATGGACCTTTAGCAGGGAGAGTCCAGGAGAGAAAAACTGGTGGGGCCTCATATATCCTAAAGAATACTTATCTAAAAATGTATAGAGGATTTATAATTGCTTGTCGGCTGCTTACAAGTGTGTTTAATGTGCAAGAAAAGCAGTCTTCATGTTCCATTGGTCTACCTTTATTTTTAGTTTTGTCTGCCAATGCCAGGGCTAGGAGAGATAAAGAAATAGAGAAACAAGGCCAAGGATAGTTCATAAAGATTACCAGAATGCTGGGCAAGTATTGTCTGGGAGTATATAATTTTCAAAGTTCTGCTCCATGTTTGAATCACCACATCATTACCAGTGTCTCTAAAACTGAAGCTAGAGAAAGAAGGGGAAGTAGCTCATAGTTTGTATGTGCAGAGAAGTTGAAGTTAACAGGTAGTAGAGTGACAAATAGGGTTAAAAACTAGCTTTCTGTAAAGTTCATTTCATGGTATGCATGGACCTGTGATACCTCATTTGTCATACAGCGAGGCACAATTAGAAATAATTGATAGGATATGGACAGATATAGAATGAATGAAGGTCTTATTACTTTAATCATTTCAAATTACTGTGTTATTCTGAGCTCATGAATGCACCACAACTGGAACAATCAAAGGGTATCATGAAGCAGGAAAGAACAAAGGTAAGTTGTTGTTTTTGTCTGACACAGGGACATTTAAATCTTAGCGATCAACAGGGCTTCTTACTGTCACCTCAGCATATTGGTGTGGAGTCTATGGAAAGGCACTGTTTTCCTTTTTTGGTTGTTCTCCATAACTGTGGGTATGGTTTGTGAGGAACCCTTTCATGGACTTCTATTTGGTAATTTGCTCCTTTTCTTGGGTGTTTGCAGCAGAAGAAGGGTATTGAGTGAATATAGTATTTGCAAAGCCCCAGAAGCATGAAGAGCATGGTGCTGGGAGAGGCAGGAAGTTATGTTAAGTAAGACTGGAATCCAGGACTTCTCTGGGTTAGGGGTAAGAACCCAAAGTGGAGAAAGTAGGCAGAAAACAGTTGAGAAATGCTGCCTATGCTAAAATGCCCCATTGTCATTGTGTAAGCCATGGCTAAGTGGTGAAGGTATTTTAAGGAAAAAAAGTTGTATTTTTTTTTTTAAATGTTCCTGGAACCAGGGTTGGCTAAACTTGGGTCAGAAAACATTACTTAGGTGACTTTTGCCACTGTCCGGGTAAAGAGGACCTAGTGAAAGGATGAGGTTGTGGAGATGAAAACAAAGGAATGAATCAGAGAAATCTCTGAAACTTATTGAAAAACAGATAGTTCATTGAGTGTGAACCCAGCACTGTCTCTAGATGTGGTGATTACCCTGTCTCTAGATGTGGTGATTGGTGGGTGATGATGCCACAAACTACCAGAGGAATTTCACGGGGGGGAAGAAATTGAGATTTAGCAACAATGAATTCAACTTCAGACATGTTGAGTCTGAGGGAGCTGATTAAATATGCAGGTAGATTTTGGTTTGAAAGGGTAGTTGGAATTATGGCCTTAAGGTATGAATTTAGAAGTCACCAGCGTATAGTGAATGAATTTTATTTACCATATAAGGACATAGAATCACCTAGAAAGTGAGAGAGAAAACAAATGGCAAGGAAGATGCCTGGGATCAGTATTCAAAGCATGAATGGAGGAAGAGGGTGAATGCAGACACCAGAGGGGTGGGAGGAGTGGAGTGTAGAATCAGACATCCAAGGAAGCAGAGGCAATTTCAAGGCACATGCAACAGTGCCAAGAGGAGAGGGCAAAACCACTGAAAAATGCTGATTGAAGGTGACAATCAAACCATGGTGTTAATAGGACAGTAGGATGGAAACTAAGTGCAATTGGTTTAAAGGGAAAGGGTGAGAAAACATAAAGCAAGGATCAAATGCAATTTTCAAAAGCTCTGCTGTGAAGGAACCCGGGTAGGATGAGAAGGAGCATGATAGCTACTCATGTGAAAGAAGGATGTGGATATCCTTATCTTTGCTTTAGAACATGGAACAGGGTAGATACAAAATACTGAGAAGTGTGCTAAGTCCCTAGCAAGTTGATGTGGCTGCTGGCCTTTGATCTGTTAGGCACTGAAAAAGACAATGATAAGGACAGCAACTGTACAGCAGTATGTTCCAAATGCTGTTCTGTGTGATGTTTTGTGTATGGAAATTTGTCTGCCTCTTATTGCTGCTCTGTAAGTGGATCCTATTATCATCATCCCTGTTTTACTTGCAAGAAAAGTGTAACACAGAGAAGTTAAATAACCTGCCAAATTTGTGTTTTTCCCACTATGTTGAACCCATGTATTAAATCAGAGCCACCAAAACAACATAGGAATACAAATCAGCAGATTTAAAACAGGTTTGGTTGAGAAGTGGTGTCTCAGGCATTTGCTGTAGACACAGGGTTCAGATGTCTTATAGAGATGTCTTATATCCATGGTATATGTTTTTGCAATTGTTTTACTTGTGAAGAAGCTGAAGATTGAGTCAAATGATGCCCCTGTCAGGGTTATTTCACTGTTAGCCTTTTTGGAAGAAGGTTTAGTAGGGAACACCAAACAAGAGTTAGTCTATGGTGACTGACCTGAACTAGTTATGAGAATTAAATTAAATGCTGGCAAATTATTTGGGGTGGAAATTAGAGTAGGATGTTGGGGAGTTGAGGATGGAGATGGAGATGGTGCATTATTGAAATAGAGATGATCTTGACCATTAAGCTTGAAATTTACTTTCAGGCAGTTGGTAGTGGAACCCATGAAAACTTGGAAAAACTTTTGTATTTGTGGTACATTGTTCTTCTTGATGCCTTAAGCTTTTCCTAGTTCCAGGCCTAGCACTCAACTAAGGTAACATTATTTGAAAATTTATAAGAATAATGGGAATTTGTTAGTCGCTCACTCTAATATTGTCATTATTAACAGTAACAGAAATACTTATTCAGAACTTACTGGCACAGTTCCTACTGTTTTATACAAATGTCTCATTTTACCTTTATAAAAGTCTTGGAGATGACTCCCTTTTATCCTCACTTTGCTTGTGAAGAAACTCATACTGTTGCACATAGTGTTCTCTGCCTAAGATCACAGAGCTGACAAGTGGCTCAGCCAAGGTGGGAGCCAGGTGGTGTGATTTCAAACCCAGGCTCCAAAACAGACAGTGCCTAGAATTCTCCAAGTCTTCTGAGTTGGCTTAGGGCTACCAAGTCCATAGGTAAAAAGATCAGCCTTAGAAAAAAACCTTTAAATTCTACTCACTATAGCTATTTAGGGATTGGCTTGCGAAAATGAACATTAGAGAGAAGTTGAGCCTCATTACTAATAATTGAAAGTGACATTAAAGTAAAAAGGCTTCCTATGACTTTATCTTGCCCAACTAGGCCATTAGAAGTATGTCTTTAATTTTTCACCATCAAAGGTTTTGGGAATGTATATGTACTTTTGCATTTAGATCTTTGTGGGCTAAAATTTTGGTGAAGAAAGACCCAACTAGCCATAGAAAGGATCTTGAGACAATGATTGTTGATATAACAGTGACTTCATCCATGTACCTCATCAGTGCTGTGTACTAAAGACAGCACTGACACTGATTTCAACTTGTGGAGTTAATAACCTGATGGGGGAGGTAAAAATTATGCAAACTCACCAAAAATATTTAATTTCCATTTCACTGGATTTTGAAAACTAAATTTTCTTCCATCCTTAGAGTCACACCAGCTCTGTGTGCAAAACTACACACTCAATGCATTAAAATAGCTGAAGAAATAAACATGAAAAATAATTTTGTAAAACCCATAAAATACAGTTTAAAATGCTGATGTGTAGAAAATTTCAAAATGGTGAACTTTAGTTTCCCCCTTTTCTACGTATTTATGTTGAAATTATTATGAAACGGACGTAAATACTGATCTTGGACAGTAATGATATGGGAACTCTTTAAAAAAATATGTATCATTGCTGCTTTAATGCCCTCCATTTCTGCTGTACTGTCCTAGAAACCTGATAAAGGAAACCTTCTAAGAAAGATTTGGAAAAATAGCAGCTAAACAGAAGGATCTCCAAACCACTTTTTTTCTTATAGTTCTCTTTTTTTTTCCAAACCCAAACCAAAAGTTATGAAAGATATATTCAAACCTTTATTAAAAATTTTGTTTTGCATTTGATATGAAAACCGGGTGAAAGTTCTTAAGTAACGGATTTACTCTAAACCTTAATCCACAGTAATTATCTCCCATGAGCTCAGATTGGATGAAATTACCCATCAAGTCCCAACTGTGTAGGTCCCTGGAAAATTCATAAAGTGAAATTTACACCCTATTAGATTCTCAAAAGAATGTTCCTGTATTTGAGTGCATTTATGTGGGCTGTTTGACAGCGGCACACTGATGGTATTGAGATCATTTTTATTTTGGATTTTATATATATATATAAAATTTAAAATTTATATATAAATATAAATATTTATATCTATATACATATATATGTATATAAATGCTTTCCTATCCCACTGATTTTTCCTACAGGCCCAGTTTGAACTTCAGGCATTTCATATCCGGGGTGAGCATGCAGTGATAACAGCGAGACTAGAAGAAACCATTGAAAATCTTAAACACGAGTTAGAACACAAATGGCGAGGAGGAGGTGAAGAGATGAGAGATGTCTGCATCTCCACCGATGATGGCTGCCCTCCAAAGGCCTACAGAAATGTGTGTGTCCAGACAGACAGAGAGACCTTCCTTAAACCCTGTGAAGGTGAAAGCAAGACAACCAGAAGTAACCAAATAGTACCCAAAAAGCTGAATATCTCCTCTTTAAGTCAGCTTTCTCCCCCAAATGACAACAAAGACATTCATGTACCACTTCAGACTGGGGAAGGCGTCTCATCAAATCAGCAGAAGATATCACCCCCGCCTCCTCCACCGCCTCTACCCCCTACCATCCCTCCCCCTCCACCCCTCCCACCTGGACTTGGACCTCTGCCACCAGCGCCTCCACCACCACCTGTGACTGCTGGGCCACCACCACCTCCTCCTCCGCCCCCTCCACCACCTCCGCTACCTCCAAGTGCGGGACCTCTCCTACCTCCTCCCCCACCACCACTACCTAACTCCCCAGCTCTACCCAGCAGTGGGGGACCTCCTCCTGCTCCAACACCCCCTGGACTTGTACCCCCACCTCCTCCTGGACTCTTCTTTGGACTCAGCTCTTCTTCTAGCCAATGTCCTCGGAAACCAGCCATTGAGCCCAGTTGTCCTATGAAGCCTTTGTACTGGACTAGAATACAAATAAGTGATAAGAGGTAAGTAAGCTCTTCCCTGGTCTGTTCTCATCTTGTGAATTCTAAGGATTTTGTCCACTTGATACTTTATTCTTGCATCAACCATTCTTGAATTCGATACAAGAATTCCTTAGATAAATAATCAGGTTGCAATGTCTAGGGAGAAGATCCATCTCTACTAGGTCTTCTCGTTACACTCTACAAATTGATGCTGGGAGAAACCATGTGTTCAGTGTCTGATTCTTCTCTAAGATAATCACTTTGTAGATTTGACAAGAATCCAGGTCTAAGCAAGGGACTTCTCCAGTATATCTGTAACTAATGAGTAATCATAAAGAAACTGAATCTATACTATATATTCACTGAGGATTTTTAGGGTATCTTTTATGATATACTTTTGTTTTGTTTTGTTTTTAGATGCTATCACCAGCCTTATGTTCTGGATATTTAAGTTATGTGTATTTTTCAGTTTTTGTTAAAAGAATGATACATGGCTGACTTATTAGTTCTTTATATCAGAAGAAATTCCTAAAATATAAATTCCCTCTGCTTGAACTCTAGTTCATCTACCTGCTCACATCCTTGCATCTTTATTCCTTGTTTCCCTTCAGAGAAAGTGCTAGTGTGTGTATAACTAACATGGATAGACAGATGGCACCTTTTCATTTGTTTGGTGATTAAATTTGGCCCGAAAGGCAACACTATCTGGTGGCTCAGAAACTTCCTTGCAAACAGATCTGAGTCTCGTTACTTCTGCCTAGTTTCTGAGCCTGTCAGGAAGACAATGAGAGATGTTGAGTTATTTCTTGTCCACTTTTTTAGTTTTGGAGTTTGTTTGCAAAGAACATTAATAGAGAACACATTTCTAAACTTATTCCCTAAATCAAGATGTGGTAGTGAATTTTTAAGTTGATACAACATTTTGCTTAGAGAAGGCAGGACACTAATCAAAATAACATGCGGCTCACAATTATAAACAACCAGAACTTGCAGGAGGAGAAATGGAGAATGCCTTAAAACCATGTGAAAATAAACCAAGAGTTTATTTGTAGACTATCTTGTTATTTTTTTAAATGCCAATTCTTATAATTTCCCAAATGAATGCCTAAAAAAATGAGATCATCTTGAAATAACTCCTATCATTAACTAACATGCTAGTAGTCTCCTTTCCCATCTGAGACTCAGGTATGTCCTGAGAAATGAGTTCCCAGAAAATTTATTTTGAGTTGTGTTCCTTTATTAGTGTTCTCAAATTAGTGTGCAGTCATTCCAGGGTGATGAATCCCACCTGTTGGCCCTGGAGTAGTGTGTTTGGCAGCACACAGAGCTGTTCCACACCTGTGTCTCACTAGCCTGACTTCATTCCCTGAGAGACTTCATGAACAACCAATATCACAGACCATAGCAGCCATATAACAATTTCACTGGAAGATATGGGCCGTGTGCCCACTACTCAAGATGGGATAAAGTCAGGCTGGGAATAGTTGTTGCACATTTTATTCCTTTTATCATTTGCCATTTATTTATTTGCACTGGGCATTGAACCCAGAAGGACCTTGTGCATGCTAGGCAAGTGCTCTATCACTGAGCTACATCCTCAGCCTTGTAGTTCACCATTTTGAGAAAGAAAACAATTGAATACTTGGAATACTCAGTTCTTCCTAGTTTTTCGTTCTATCTAGAGCTTTATTTTTGAGCAAAATGAAAAGGAGATGAATGGGACATTGAGAGAGCTGGTACTTGGTGAATGTATCAGCCTGGAGCCTGAGTGCTGGCCGTGGAGGCTGCCCTCCACCATGTTAAGACCCCAGCATGGCCACTTCCTACAGGCACCACACTTTTAGTCCCTTTCATCTTGAGTCCCTCAAAATACTTTGTACCTACGAGCACAACTGCTTTTTTTTTTTTTCCCAGTGAAAATGATTTGAAGAGTCTGAATAGTATTCACTGATGAGTAAAATGAAAATCACTTGGGAGGTGAGATGGTATTTTAATATTTTGTGCCAGAGGGGCAAGCACTTTGTATAATAGATACATGATAAATTTTGTTCTTGATCTTCTGGGAAGCCAGGAACAAAATGTGATTTCATCTCACCCACCAAAATTCCTTTTCACCACTTGCATGAACTGATTTGTTTTTTCTTTTGCCACTTTTCCTTCTTTGATGTCTATTTTCTGATTTCTAGAGTAGGAAAGGCACATTTGAAGAAAAACAAATCCTCTTCTAATTACTTTTCCAGCTTACTCTAGTAAGTTTGGTCTTCCCTGCCCACTTCCACCTTTTCCTCCCTTTTCAGTGATAATTGTATGTTCAGTGATCAGAAAACAGTTGACCATTGTGGCAGGTCATCTGTGTGAGCAAGTCCTTGTTATTGCCCTACAACTCTTGAGAGAAGGTGTTCCAGAATTCATTTATTTAGAATTGGAAATGCTTTTCCCACAGAAACTGTGCCATAAATGGTAATGAGGTGCTCAATTTGACTTTCAAATTCAATTTGCTCCAGAATATCAGTGAATTATAACATTAGCCATACTGGCCTGACTCCAGTGTCAATGGAGCTGACCAACCAAGTACAGTAGAGGAAAGATAGGTGTGAGCTGTCTGCCTGATTATAGCAACACTTCCTTGCAGGCACTCCTACTTACCTGCCCAGAATCTGCCTGAAGCCCAGACCAGTAGCCCTTACCAGGGCTCGCTCTCCTAATCAAGATCCCCCTTTCTGGCAGGTGCAGTGGTGCACACCTATAATCCCTGTGGTTCAGGAGGCTGAGGCAAGAGGATCACGAGTTCAAATCCAGCCTCAGCAACTTAATGAGGCCCTAAGAAATTCAATGAAACCCTGCCTCAAAATAAAAAATAAAAAGGGCTGGGGGTGTGGTTTAGTGGTCGAGTGCTCCTGATTCAATCCCTGGTAACTGCTCCTCCACCGCGCTTCCC
>NW_026000229.1:43544968-43545873 GCF_001458135.2 Marmota marmota marmota | reverse complement strand
CCCCCGGCCAAAAAAAGATCCCCCTTTCCTTAGTGCAGCTGAGATGAGACTTTAACATAATATTATCCATAATGGTATTTCATAATTTGAAATACAGATTTTAAATCAAAATTAATTGAGTCACAGAAGGTGTGACTGAGGAAGGAACACAGATGATTCACCTCATTGGGACTGTTTTAGCTCTTGGGATGAGCCATGCTTTCTCAGGTGTTTATTACATTGTTATACTTTATAACTTAAGTATGTCCTATATATACTGTTAAATGGCTCAACTATTATATTAGAAAAATTATAATTTAAAAAAAGTGGAAGGAAAAATGGAATGTGGCCAGAACCAAATTGTCATCTTTCATGAGAAAGACAGACCTAGCAAAATGTGAACAAGCAGATCCACTAGTGTTGCCAACTATTTTGAATATGAAAATCACCTTTTTGTATTTAAAAAGTAATTATGCAATATATTAATATTTAATAATAGTTTTATTTGTAATTCTTATTGATAGAAAATATGTACTGAAGCAAAGATTTATACTTTTTGGTGTTATGGATCATGACATATATATGCTTGAAAAAAAATATAGGTGAGACTTATTATTTTTCTGGGGGTATTAATAATGTTTAAAATTAAGTTAACAAGGTAGAAATTTGGGAGAAGATGTATCGGACTTGAGGGAAGCCTGAAAGATAAACATCTAGGTCATCCCTCAGAGGTTGAGCTGACATAACTGATTTTTGACAGATTCTCTTTCTCAGCCTCAGCACTGGGTATTTTCCTATTTCTAGAAGATAAAACACCAACTTCAAATGGCTACTTTAGTTGAAATCCCTGTGGGGGCTGGTGGCATGGAGGAGTTTCAGGGTTTTATTTTTTGAAAGTGGGATATTGTTATCCCTCCCTCCCTCCC
>NW_026000229.1:43421785-43544946 GCF_001458135.2 Marmota marmota marmota | reverse complement strand
CTTGAGACAGCCCTCCCTCCCTTCCTTCCTTCCTTCCTTCCTTCCTTCCTTCCTTCCTTCCTTCCTTCCTGGGATTGAACTCAGGGGCACTTGACCACTGAACTACATCCCCAGCCCTACTTTGTATTTTATTTAGAGACAGGTTCTTACTGAGTTGCTTAGTGTCCTGGCTTTGAACTCGAGATTCTTCTGTCTCAGCCTCTGGAGCCATTGGGATTACAGGCGTGCTCCACAGCACCCTGTTGGAGGTGGGGTATTTTTAATCAAATACTTTTAAATGGGCACAGACTACACACATACTAACAACCTTGAACTAAGTTTACTTAATCCTGAAAATTATATTTAAAACCCATAGCAAAAGTCCAATTAAGGCAGATCTTTACCTTACCACTCCATTTTCAGGCCCTTAAGAATGTCTATGTCTCAGAAATGGTTATCTCTTCAATGATGCCCACTTTTGCCTGTCATGTGATAGAAATGTTCCAGATTTAGGAGAGCCTTGTGACCACAACCTCAGGCCCAGGACTTCTAGTCCCAAAATGCTTCCCTAGAGCTTTCTGATTATCTGATGACTATACTTTTTTTTGGAAGTGTGTGTTTGTGTGTGTTTAAATGTTTTATGGTGTATTTTGACTTTAAAAGTATAGCATAAAAGATTTCCTCTAAACTTTATGAGGGCTTTATATTTTTTACATTAAATAAAAATGAATTAGAAGGAGATATGATTTTATTATATTCTCTTCTGCTTTTGTTCTTAAGGTTAACTTGCCATTTTCTCATTTAAGCCAAAATGCTACACCGACCTTATGGGACTCCTTAGAAGAACCTGATATTCGGGACACTAGTGAATTTGAGTATTTATTCTCCAAAGACACAACTCAACAGAAGAAAAAACCTCTGTCAGAGACCTATGAGAAAAAAAACAAGGTCAAAAAGGTATTGAGTGATTATAGTAATGGTTTTAATTACATATACATTTGCCTCTGTGGGAATATACTATGTACTGCTGCTTTACTTTCCCTCTGTTTTCAGAAAACGTTTTGGAAGGTTTTGAGTCATAAATGGCAAAAGGGAGCCAATAATGAGAGAAATCTGTGCTTGCTATTTTGGTTGTATCTTCTGAATTTTCAAAATTTAACCTGGATTCTTTCACAATTAATTCTGTTGGGAAAAAATGTAATATTTAATTTGTTGTAAGTGAAAGTAGCTTATAGGCTATATGAAACACAGGGTTCAGCCAGGCACATTGGCACAGGCCTATAATCCCAGCAGCTCAGGAGGCTGAGGCAGGAGGATCACCAAGTTCAAAGTCAGCCTTAGCAACTTAGCGAGGCCTTAAGCAACTCAGTGTCTCCAAATAAAATATTTAAAAAGGGCTGAGGATGTGGCTCAGTGGTTAAGTACCCCTGGGTTTTATCCCTGGTACCAAAAAAGAAAAAAAAGGAAAGAAAAGCAGGATTTATTTATAAATTTATTCATTTAATGAATATTTACTGGGATCTTATGGTGCCCGGGTGGTTCTAGGCCTGCACTGTACAGTAGAACTATGTAGCTAGTTAAGTAATAAATAAAATAGATATTCACTTTCACTATCCACATTTCAGCTCTGTCCTTGTGACTTGTGACTACCATGTGGAATAGTGCAGAAATCAAACATTTCCATGATTACAGAAATTTCAGATGAACAACGTTGTCTAAGTATTTGGAATATTTTGGTTAAAAAAGCAATGAAACTGGTGATCCTTGCCTGTAGAGCTCATATTAACCATCAACATTGAAAACAAACCTTGTCAGTCCCCTCGTGGAGAAGTGGAGCAGAGTGAGGAGTGCCAGCTTTGCAAGGTGGGGACGGGGTCTTCAATTCTAAAGAAAGTGCAGTTCTCACTGGGGAGGTGACTTCTCAGCAAACGCGAGAACCGTGAGCCACTGGTCATCTGCGAGAGAATGAGTTTACCATCCCCAGCAGTCAGGCAGATGTGAGGCAGACTGTCTGTGGGGTCTAAATCAAAAGCACTAGGCCCTTTAACTTTGTGCACCTTAGTCCCCGAGCCATAGCACAAAGTGAAGTCTGCTGAGGTTTAGAATTGTCCCCTCCAAAGGTCCATGTATCAAAGACTTGGCTCCCAAGTTCCTGTTAGTAGAAGTTGGTGAGACCTTTAGGAGCTGGGGCCTAGCAAGAGGTCTTTAGGACATTGGGAGTATGCCCTTGAAAGATAATATGGGACTCGAATCTTTTCCTCTCTCTCCTGATAATGAAGTGAGTGGTTAGTTCTGTTGTGCATCCCTGTTCTGATGTGCTGCCCTTGACAGAGGCTGAAGCAATGGGGCCACCTGATCTTTTAATTGAACCTCCAAAACCGTGAGCCAAAGTAAACCTTTTCCTTCTGTAAGTTAATTGTCTCAGGTATTTTGTTACAGTGACAAAAGCTAACACAACATCCACTCATAATACTAGTCTAAGTGATGATTTAATGAAGTAAATGTGTGTGTTAGGTTCATTATAGTTCCTGGCACACAATCAGTCCTCAACCTATGATAGCTAATGGCATTTTTGCCACTGCTGCTATTTCTCTGTATTGGTGTTTTGATAATAGCAGAGGTGATGTTAAGAAGACAATAGAATAGTTGTGATGTTGATTTTCTTTTTTTTTAAATTATTATTCTTTTGGGATATATATGACAGTAGAGTATAATTTGACATATATACCTGGAGTATAACTTATTCTAATTAGGATTCTATTCTTGTGGTTTTACAGGATGTAGAGTTACCCTGGTCATGTATTAGTATACAAGAATAGGAAAGTTTTGTATGATTAATTCTACTGTCTTTCCTATTCTTCTCACCCCTCCCTTCCCTTTATTCCCCTTGGTCTAATCCACTTAACTTCTATTCTTCCCCTCTTCACCCTCCCTTGTTGTGGGTTAGCATCCAAAAATCAGAGATAACATTTGGTCTTTGGTTTTTTGGGATTGGTTTATTTCACTTAGCATGATATTCTCCAGGTCCATCTATTTTCTGGAAAATGCCATAATTTCATTTTTCTTTATGCCTGAGTAATGTTCCATTGTGTACATGTACCACATTTACTTTATCCATTCATCTGTTGAAGGGAACCTAGGTTGGTTCCATAGTTTGGCTATTGCGAATTGAGCTGCTATAAACATTGATGTGGCTGCATCACTGTAGTATGCTGATTTTAAGTCCTTTGAGTATAAGGCTTGGAGTAGGATAACTGGGTCAAATTATAGTTCCATTCCAAGTTTTTTGAGGAATCTCCATACTGCTTTACAGAGTGGTTACGTAAATTTACAGTCCTACCAGCATTATATGAGTGAACCTTTTCTCCCACATCCTTACCAATATTTGTTGTTACTTGTATTCTTGATAATTGCCATTCTGACTAGAGTGAGATATGAAATCTCAGTATAGTTTTAATTTGCATTTCTCTTTTTGCTAAAGAAGTTAAACATTTTTTCATATATTTTTGACCATTTATGTTTCTTCTTTTGTGAAGTGCTTGTTTGCCATGACCCATGCATCAAGAACAAAGGATTTCAAGTAGGGGCGATAGGAGATTAAGAAAAACACAGAGACAAAGAAAAACACCGAGACATTTTTAAGAAATGCTGGGGCCAGGTGGGACACTGTCATCTGATGGAGGAACAGTGACCCAGAACTAGCTCAGCATGTTTATTATATAGGATCTCATAATCAGAAAGGTAAACTACAGAAGCTTTGTAAATTGTTCAAGGCTTGTGAGTTGTCAGGAGGCTTCTTTGTGCACTAAAAAGTTACAGAGCTAGAAACATTTTGTAGCTGTTCTGCTATTACAGTGTTAGGAGCCTCCTGTGGCTATCCTCCTGTACCAGAAAACCCATTGTACTGGAATGTCTGTTAACTATTGATGTCAGAGGCCGTACCAAGGCTGCTCACATCCTCACCTTTGGTAAGGAATGTTTCCCAGGCTTGGCTTTTGCCTACCCCACACTGTCACCTGCTGACCAGGGCTCATTTGCTCTCCACACTTGTTCAGTTCCTTTGCCCATTTATTGATTGCGTTATTTGTTTTTTTGTGTTGAGGTTTTGAGTTCTTTGTATATCCTGGAGATTAATGCTATATCTGAGATGTAGGTGGCAAAGGTTTTCTCCCATTCTTGATTGTTTCCTTAATTTGAATCCATCCTATTTATTGATTCTTGATTTTACTTCTTCCCCTTTAGGAGTCTTATTGAGGAAGTTGGTTCCTAAGTGGCATGATAGCAATTTGGGGCTACCTTTTCTTCTAGTAGGTGCAGGGTCTCAGTTCCAGTGCCTAAGTCCTTGATCCACTTTGAGTTGAGTTTTGTGCAGGTTAAGAGATGGAGGTTCAATTTCATTCTACTACATATGGATTTCCAGTTTTCCCAGCACCATTATTGAAGAGGCTATATTTTCTCCAATGTATGTTTATGGTGCCTTTGTCTAGTATGAGTTAACTGTATTTATTTATTTTTATATTTTTCCCTTAGTTGTTGCTAGATCTTTATTTTATTTATTTTTATGTGGTGCTGAGAATCAAACCCAGTGCCTCACACTTGCAAGGCAAGTACGCTATTGCTGAGCCCCAGCCCCGAGTTAACTGTATTTATATAGGTTTTTCTCTGTGTCTTCTATTATGTTTCACTGATCTTCATGCCTGTTTTTCTTGTGCCAATATCATGCTGTTTTTTGTTACTATAGCTCTGTATAGTGTAATTTAAGGTGTGTTATTGTGATGCCTTCTTCTTCACTTATCTCTCTAAGGATTGCTTTGGCTGTTTGGGCCTCTTATTTTTCCCAATGAATTTTATGATTGCTTTTCTGTTTCTATGAAGAACATCACTGGAATTTTAATAGGAATTGCATTAAATCTGTTTTGCGCTTTTGGTGATATGGCTATTTTGACGATATTAATTCTGCCTATCCAAGAACATGGGAGATCTTTCCATTTTCTGAGGTCTTCTTCAACTTCTTTTTTAGTGTTCTGTAGTTTTGATTGTAAAGGCCTTTCACAAAATTAACACCCATAAATCAATTGTGTCCCTATACACCAATGATGAATCAGCTGAAAGAGAAATCAGGAAAACTATCCCACACAATAGCCTGATGTTGATTTTCTATGTGAGCTTTGAGCTAGTTGTCTTCCTCCTTGCATTTTCCCTCTTCCTTAAAACATGATTAACAATATTCAAATCTACCCAAACCTTCAGGATGTTATAAGATTCAAATCCATGAGGATTTGAGGAAGTGTTTTAAAAGGTGCATAATATCGAATGATGTTACTATCATCAACATTTCCTTCTTAAATTATATGATGGGGTTCATCCATTAGTTCATAACTTGAGCAACATTATGATTATGAAATTGCAACTTACAGATTAAAAAATGTGAAAACTAGCTTTCTGCTAGTCATATCAGATTTTTCCATTGATTTGAATTATGAATGAAAATCATGAAGTTTTTTTATTTCTTAAGTTCATAAGAATTGTATTACCATGACAAAATACTCTCAATTGTTGGATAGCAGAGCAAATCTTTTAAGAGAACATATTGCATGCAATAGTTTGAATTTTTCTAATAAAACAGTATGTCCCAGGCAAGAAGTCAGTTGATATACTGTAATGTGCATTCCCATCCAGGAGATTTGTATAGGATGTAGTACATCTGTGCCTTGAAGTCAGGCTGACTTTTTAAAATGCCACCTATAGAAACAGAAGACTATTGTTGCTACATAAAACACAAAGGAAAAAATTTTACATTCTATAAACAGCCTCCATTTACCTCTCTTGGGAAAACTTCTTCGGTTAACTGAAAGTTCTGAATGTTATACGGTACCATACTAAATTTACTTGTGCTTTCTATTTCTTCTTAGATTGCTGTCACTCCCTTAGTTTCTCTCTGGTACCATATTATTCACCTGTAAAATGAAATATTTCCATTTTGGTGAATGAATGTTTGTTGTTAAGATATCAAAATATCTGGTCACTTATTTCATATCTCATAATCGTTTGCCTGTTCAACAGTGGATTTTAATTAAGGCAGTCAATACTTCATGATTTATCTTGTTTCTGTCCGAGAGGGTAGATACCTTCGTTTGAACTTTCTGGATAGTGAGGTTTGGTTACCCCCTAGAATTGATGTGCACGTGCAGTGTGTGTGGTTTTCTGTAAATGGAGGCAGAAATGGGAGTCTGCTGGAGTTTTATGGTGAGGATGCTGCTGCATTCAGAGAGCTCTGTGGCTTACCTTAGAGATGAGGTGTTAAGCTTTAAAGCAAATAATGATTTGAATCAGTGCCAGAAAACTCTAAAGCCTGCCTCCTATGAGTCTTCCCTCTATGCCTGTGGCCAGATTTCCAACATCAAGATGGGTTCCTTGGTCTCTTTCAAGAGTCAGATGTTTGTTTGTTTTTTCTCAAAATGAAAACAAAAAGTTTTTTGGGGGGTGGGGTGGGGTGGGGGGGGGAGCTGTGCACAGCTGAGGAGTTTCAGCATTGGAGGCAAACTTCTTCAGCTTAATCACAGAATGGTTCTTGTACAAGAAGACCAGGAGAACATTTGCCAAATAAGGTTTCTATTAGGATGATGCTGATGACTTAACTGAAGAAAGAACTGTGTATTTAAAAATCCAGCATTCTGAATCTTGGCTCGTAGGGGCTTAGCCAGCATTGAGACATAAACAAGCACATCCCTTAAATAGAGATGGTCTTTATCCCTCTGCACATTCCACATTCATATTTCAGAAAGAATGAGAAGAGTTGTCAAGTCTGCTGAACTCAGATACTACTTTCTAGATCCAGTCTCTATAATGGTGTTTAATTTTCCAACCTCTTGCATTGGTTTCAAGTAAGCAGAAATGTGTGTATTCTCAAACTGAGCAGAGCTCCTGCTCCATAACATCGTGTAGTCTAAGGCTAGAAGGAACTTCCCCCATCATCTAATTCCATTCCCTTATTTGGCACATTAGAAATTGAGGCCTAGAAAGACAAAGTGTCTTCAAGAGGTTTTCTCATCTTACCTGAGAAGACATTAATAATGAGGAACATTGAGCTAATGGATATTCAAGAACCTCAGCATATGTCAGCCTTTCCCTGATAGTTAAATGGTAATTTGCCATACCTCTGATAGTAGCAACTTTTACTGGGATGCTCGATTTGAAGTTCGTGAATGAGAACAGCTGCTACCAAGACCATCAAGTCACAGCTATACTTGAGCAAGTCCAAAGTATTTCTTGTGTTTTAAGATTCTCCAGAGTGTTTTTCAGAGTTTTCCAACAGAAAAACAAATATTTGAATGAAAAGATGTGCTTTACATGTAACTCCAGCAAGGAATGTGAAGATTTGGAGCCTAGTATTTTCCTTTGACTCTATCATTCCATTTTACATATTAGCTATAACAAAAAAATTAAACACTAATTATTACAAATTTGTATTGCATACTCAGGTAGGTGTCATCCTCATTTGTGACACTAGAATACTGTGCCACTTCAAACACAGCAGTAACCAAGTTAAGAACCAGAGCTGAAAACATCAGCACTCGAGGGCGCCACCAACACTTGGTACTTATCTTTTTTTTTTTTTTTTCTATTTTCTAAACTTCAGATTGATTTAATCTTCCCACACTAATTTCTTCTCTACAAAACTGGGAATTACAACTCCTTAACATGGCACTTATGAAAATAAAGGAAAATTATCATTATGAAAACACTTTGACATCCCTTTTCTGGGATGTTGTAGTAATCTCTTAGTTTATGAACTAATGTGAAAGTTTTGGAAAGAAAATCCTGAACATCATTGATTCCTGAGGTTTTCATGATCTTAAATAATCAGTGTGTTTATTCCTGAAACTATTTACAAATGGTGATCTCAAGGTCATTCTTATTTGTCAATATCTGTAGCAATTTCACAACTTCCTTTCATGATGCACTCCAACATGTAGTAGTTCATCTCAGGTTGGTTTATATACAGTCCTTGTACTACAAAATAAGAATGTCCTCTGTCAATATGCCCATATTTACATTGTCCTTAAGTTACACTTGCTTCTGAGCAGGTGAGTACCCTGATCAGGATCCAGAAATCTACCTTCATTGTCTGAGAGTCTTTTTCATGGTTTCTGTGAAGGAAGTAGCTACTTTGATAAGCTTTCCAATTGCATTCTATATTTTGCCTGACAACTTTCTGAGAATCAGCACTACCTGCCAATATTCCTCCTCTCTTCAAACGATGTGATCTGACTTTGAATTATAAATCATCTCTGCTTCCTCTTCTGTGAGATGTAGATAAGCCTGCCTTTCCCTTCTGTCTTTTTAGTAGACATTTCTTAGGAACTAATGAGATGCTGGCTATTTTCTCTGAGTGCTTTGGGGGAGGGAGGCTGTGATGGTTCAGCTGATGCTTGTCTGTTGAAATTTTCTGGTGCCAAAAGTTTTCAGCATTGATTGTAATTTGGTCACTTTGGCCAGGATCATAGTTGTAATTCTCAAATCCTAGACTTTGGTGTCTCCGTTTATTGGGGGAGGACTGAAGGGTGGAAGGAGAGCATTGTTTGGAAGGCTGAATGTAAATTTACAGGGTTTTCATAACCTATTGCCTTCCAAGTTTATAGTATTTCAGCATTTATGACAAAGATGATTTCTCTTGGCTGCCTTGGAAAGGTATGTATATTATTTTTTCCCCTGGGGTAAGGCTGAGTTTGTCAACCCTTTTACATTTCTCATGTGTTTAATAAATGAGTAGTGTGTTAGCAGATATCATCAAGAAAATGTTCTCTGTGTTGATTGTACCAATACATGACCTGAAATTGTTAGTGCTATGTCCAGACTCCTTGAGTAGGCTGCGGAATGATTAGGTTTGCTTGTTCTTCAGTGTAGAGGACCTGACTGGCCAAATTGACCCAAAGGAAGCAGCAGCTCCTACTCCATGATGGGCACCAGTTTATAAAATCTCGCTTTGTAAATTCTGTTTGGAAATGAAATGGCACAAAAAATTAGGTTGTACATTTACTTTATTTGCTTATTTTTTAAAAAGTGGTTAGAACTTGTCAAATATGGATATCAATGATTCTTTCAGAATGTTGAATCTGAATGTTGTTCTTGGAGTTCAACTTGTTTCTCTTGTTGGCTGTTGAACAGTAACTTAATCTGGGTTTGTACCTCAAGCCAGCTGCAGAGTCATTAAGATGCTCATTACCTACCCCAAACCACAAGAGGGCACCTTAGAATGCTCTGAGCTAGAATGGTTTCCCCATGCCTAAGGAACCAAGAAAAGAGTAGCTGCCCCCAAGCACCCTCTTTAGTCTAGTTAAATCTTTTTGTTGTGAACTATGAGGCCATGTTTCATAGCATGTTACCCACACAGAGTTTTGGGAGCCAAATGCATATTAGAAAGTCTTGTAGGTATTAGTAAAATAAAAATCATTCATAGGCATAATTCCAGTGCTTAGAATGAATGACCATAGCATAAAAATTTATGAAGTATTAGACTTAATCCCTTTGGGTCTGATTCCAGAATCCACCCCTCAACACACACACACACACACACACACACACACACACAATTTTAAAAATCTCCTTTATAAATAGAATCTTTACTTGAATACAAATTTGGGATTATCTAATTTGAAAATGAAAAACAATGTGATTGGAGATTGTTTATTGGTTTAGTAGTTCTCTCATAGAATATCTTGAAAGACATGAGTTTTTCAAAAGCATTTATCTACTCCTTCTAGTTGAGGAAAGTTTCGAAATCCATGCATATTTTCATGAGGGTCATTCATTTATCCTCAATATAGGTCCTTTCTAAGACAGTGGCATGGATAGGAGCTCATCCTGGTTGGGGCTGAGTACCTGTGCCAGGACCTTGATGGTGGCAGTCATTCCTCTGACCTCCAGGTCCCAGCTAGAAATATGTAGGGTACACAGCAAGAATATGGAAAGATCTATATGTATACTTAAGTCATATACCCAGATTACATGGTTGCTTCACAACTGAGCTTACAAATGCTTTGCAAAGTAAATGAAGATCTGAGCAGCTCCTTCACACACACGTGACCTCACGTGCTTAATGTGAGCAGAAAGAAAGTATTAATAGCCTGGTATTTATTTACTATTTCTCAAATGAAAATGACAATGGAAGATATCACTAATAGAAATGATCTAATGCTCAGTAGATTTGGATTGTTGCCATATATTAACTTATTTAATCTTCAGAACTCAATGAGTTGGTTACTGTTATTATTCTCATTCTGTAGATGAGGAAACTAGAGCCTGATGTGTTGAGGAACTTGCCTGTCACAACCAAACTCAGGTGGCAGAGCAAATGAGTGACTCCAGCAAGAAGCCCAGAGCTTGTCCTCTTAATGACTTAAAAAATAGCATGTAGGTCTGAATTTAATTACACACCTATCTTTAAGTTTACTTGGCAAAGCTGAATTTTATTTCATGTTCATTGTATAGTGAAAGAAGCACTGGCTTGGTGTTAGTCAATGTGGTTTGTATGTCTGACTTTCACCCTAGCCAACTGGTGAGTCCTGGACAAGTCCTTTACATTCTCCAGGTCTTAATTTTCTCATTTGTCAAACCCTAAACTTTAATTTGTAAAAATTCCAAGACTCTGGTCATTACTTCTGTTTTGCAGACAGGACACTTGAAATTTACCAGTTTTCATTTTACTTATTAGAGGGAAGACAGACAAGGGAGTCACATGAACCAACATCTTAGCTCTCAGACTCATGCACATTCTGATAAATCAGGATGCCTTCTGTAAACCATCACTAGCAATTTGGTGAGTCATAGGTACAAGGGCACTCAGGGAATAATTGTGATTTTAATAATCTTCCAGTCTTTAGAGAATTACTTTTAGATAAACCAAGTTTCTTTATGCACTGGGGTATTAAAGTGCTGGAAACATGATAGGAATACTGCAGTGGAAATTAACTAGAGATTTTGTCTTGACTGGAATCAGCAGTTGCTGTGTCTGGTCAAGTGACCTTAGTTTCATTAACAAACTTGGCATCTGGAGTGGAAGTTTAAAAATACTCCAGGTGCAAAATATCAGAGTTTATCTGCATTTGGACACTTTCACACATACTTTTAAAACTGTGTGTGCAAGTGTGTAAGTAGAACAAAACTGTGAATTTGAACTTTGCCTAGTCAGTGAGTAACATGGAATATACCATAAAACCAGGCTTAGAACCACAGTGCTTCTTTCCTCCAAGATGCAGTTCCCTCCTCACAATTGTCCTTATGTAACAAAACTGTGGCTGGCAGCAGCAGCAGCAGCAGCAGTTGGTCTTTGATTGAGCTGGCCAATGCCCTTCAGGCTAGTGTGATCCTTCATCACCCATTCCTCATCCTTTAGCAGTTTCCAGGGTCCGGAGGCCAAGAGTTCAGGCTGCACCAGACAGTGCTGTCCAAGTACTTCCTAGGAGGGTCTGGCTTGACCCCAAGTACTATGGCCACATTTCTAATTTTTTGATAAAATACCTTTGACCCAGTGCTTGATTTCATTTAGGCCTGACCTGATTTCTCTCCAGCTGAGGCTAATTTGCATGGCTGTAAACACGGTCCTTACAAAGCTCACCAACTGTGATAAAAGCAAAGGAAACCTGAGACACTGGAAACTCAAAAATCCGCCTTCAGTATCCAAGGCTGACTCTGAGTCACGCCTCAGCCCAGGAGGCTGCCAGCCTGCAGCAGCTAAAGAAATGTTATTCTGATTGATCTGATTAGGGCAGCAAGGTTAGCCATGGTCAATTTACAAAGACAGTATGAGAAGAAATCATGTGTGTTGCCATGTTATGGGTCAATGAGGCCCCTGCCAGAAGTTATGAAAAGCCACTGCTCTGCCAGGACCATTATCAAATCTCCTGGGTAGGGTACAAATGGGATTGGAGGTTTAGGGACCCCTCCAGTGGAATGAATGACAAAGGGGATTGGACTGCAAAGAACTAGTGAATCACAGTTGCTTTCAGTTGGATTCCTTAGCTGCCAAGCCCCTGCCTTGTGAGTGGGGGAGCCTGGGAGTTCCCCAGTACAGCGGGAGGAGTGGAAAGGAGGTGCAAAGGCTGATTTGACATGGACATGGGGCTCTGCGGTGACCTGTGGAAGCAGCCAGATGGAACCTATTGGGCATTTTGATCCCTTCCTTCACCACAAAAGTGGTTTAATTGGGATCTGGCTCCAGGTTCTGGTTGCCAAATAACCTGAGTTTTAGTGTTTTCATTTTCATTAATTAACTTTTATGCTAGGTACCTTATTAGTCACATTAAGGCATTTTGCATGTGCAGAATATCCTAGGAGGTAAGAAGGAGGTCTTTAAAAATAGCAAAGAGCTGCAAGTACCAGGGGGTTAATTCATGACCTAATTATCACATCACCTTTTACTTTCCTGTAGACTCTCTTGTACAATTTCCCTGGTTTAAAATAAGCACTCGAACTAACTATTAAAGTTTGCTTTTGAATGGTCGTTGCATTCATATTGATTCAGAAGATTTTTGGATGTTGCACCCTGGGTGTGGTTCTCCTTCCTCCCATCCAAACCAGGAACATAAATGTTACTTGCAACAATGGGATAAGGCACATTAATTAACAAAGAAAGATTTATTTAAAATTGGGCCAACAGAAAGCCGCACTGCTTGAGCTGGGGCTCATTATAGATAGATCACTCTGTGCTATAATCATGTTACTAATGGAAAAAATGAGGCGATGAGATGGATGATCACATGGAGAAGAATGTGATTCAGAATGTAGCAGTAAAATCCCTGAAGCACATTATGATTAGGATACTTTAGTAAGATTCTAGAGAAGGTAGGTCATGCTATGCTTTTTCAAAAACTCAATCCAGTTGAACTCAGACATTAAATTGCCACCCATGGAAGTGAGGGACATCTGACATGAAGGTATAGGGAGGAGGAGGGAGGAAGAGGGAGCAAGAGGGAGGAGGAGGGAGGACTCAGAGCAATGCAGAATCCCCACTTATCAGCTGGGACCTTGGTGTTTGCCTCAGAACAGCAGCAATCCAGTGGCAAGGCCTGAACTCCAGCCTTCCTACCACCTGCTTCCTCCAGCACACCTTGTGCAGTGAGGGTCCACAGTAGAGTAAGTATTGGAGGAGGGAGGATAGGAGGGCAGCAGGGGGATTTGGAAAGTGAAGGGAAAGTGAGGAAGGAGAGATAGGAAAGCAAGAAATGAAAGATGGAGACCAGGCAGGGATAAACATGAGAGTTTATTTGTCAGAACTGATAAATGAAGGCCATCTCTCTCTGTAGTGTAGAGAGGCAAAACAGGCTTGGGTTCTGGGACTTTTATGGGGCAGGCTCAGGAATCAGAGCAGGGTGGGTCCTAATGTGGGTGGTCAGAGGTTGGGTTGGTATGAGGGAGTGGTGAGCCTTTCTCAGAAATACCCTTAGGTGGGAAATTTTCCTTAAAATGGTGGCTGTCACTTAAGATGGCCCTCCAGACACTAAGCAAGGACCTTATAGAAAGGCCTGGTATTTTCAGAGTCATTTCTTTGCTTATGGAATAAGGGCTTCCATCTTCCTAAAGATCATTTGTTAAGTTACTCCCCACCTCATCTGCAAAGTGAGAATAATAAACAGGTGTACTTTAAGGTGTGGTTGTGAGTGTTAATATTATATTTGATGTGTTTTGCCAAGAGCCCCTAGAGTGTTTGCTGCTTCTGCTCTGTCACCACCATCATTAGCACCATCATCAGAAGGAATAAAAATGATGAGACTAATGGGAAATGCTCTAATATCATCTCCCTGCCCCCCGATTGGTTATAACCTGCAGCCTCATCTCTCATTCAGTGGTGGCTCTGGGCCCCCGGGACTAGCAAAAACTCCATTTTGCCCCCTACTTTGTGTGTGTGTGTGTGTGTGTGTGAGAGAGAGAGAGAGAGAGAGAGAGAGAGAGAGAGAGAGAGAGATAATCAAGGGGAAGAACTATGTAGTTAAAGAAAAAGAATTTTAGCCGGATACTCTACGATGAATGCCCTCAATGTATGCCAAGGTAAAACAATGAAGCAGAACAAGAAGATGATAAAGTCTGTTTTCTAGTACTGCCTTTATTTGGCATTCTGGGTAAATTAAGTTTACAGTATACTTTTAAATATGCTAGCTGATGGCTGGTAACATAATGTGTCCTCCTTAAATCTTGTAGAACATGATAGGTAGTAAATGAACGTGAACATGTATGGAAAGCTGGGGTATAGCTCAGGGGAGGGCACTTGCCCAGCATATGCAAGGTTTGATCCCCAGCACAGCAGGAAAAAAACCCCAAAACACAGAATGGCCAATTCAGGGGATGGTCAGACATTTAAAGTAGGTTATCTCAGGTTGTTTTCTCTATTAACAATTAAATAGACTGAAGGAACTATCATACTTTACTAAATTTTGTCATCAGAATTACAGGAATATAATTTTAAAAGTCAAACAGTATTAAAAGACCGAAAAAAAATTATGCAAATTTCAACAAATTTTCCATACAGAGCCTACCTTTATGATCAAAATGAAATCAAGTTAGAAATCCTATCAATAACAAAAGTATAGCTTAAAGGTATTGATGTAAAAAAACTTCCTTACCTTTTAAAATTTATAATCATAACCACAAATAAGTCATGTGTTAAGAAATTAGTTATAAGACACTCAGAAAACACTTATAACAACAACAAGGAGTAAATACAAAAACAGGGTATTGCTAAAATAAATATATGATCATAAATATTTAAATTAAAAGAAGATCAAAAATAAGATTCCAAAATTAGGTAGAAGAAAGAAAATCAAGCAAACTCAAGAAATTAGAATAATTTCCCAATATTTCTATCAGGATGAACTATTAAAAAAATGCCATTTTTACAAGTTAGGTATAAACAATTTCATCTGGTTCAACTTCATACAATTTTAAGAGATGAGATTGGAATATTTTTTAGAAATTAAATACAGAAGATCAATGATGGAAGTTTTTGCTTTGAAAACAATAACAATATTAAAGAACATTTAGCAAGAATAGGCAAAACAAACATAAGTATCAGAGAGTTAAAAGTAAATGTAACTACAGATGCATGGAAATGTGTAAGATCACACTGTGAACTAACTTTCACCAATAGATGAAAATAACATGAAATGACTTCCTCAAATATAAAAAAATCATCAAAATAGGAAGAAACAGACACCTGAATGGTTCTATAAATATTAAGGAAATTACAGTGGTAGTTTAAAATCGTCATACAAAGTAACAGGCCCAGACTGTTTTATTACCCTCGCATTTCCTTCTCTTACACATAATGCTTTAGGGGATAGAAAATCATGTTAAACTCATGGCTAGTGTATGTAACCTTGATGGTACTACCAGCACAGGACAGGACAATTTCTCTTGTCAATATCGATATACAGATCCTAACCAGAGTATTAACAAACTAAATCTATCAATGTTTGATGATTAAATGTGGCTTATTTCACATTTGATTTAAAATTAGGAAATGTTTTTGTAAGTTAATAGGTTAAGGGAAGAAGAACGACATGACTATCCCAAAAAATGATGGAAAAACATTTTATTAAATTTTCTTATGATTTATAATGAAATTTTATAGCTAACTAAACATGGAAGGGAACATCTTTAGCTCCCAAAGAATGTCTCTAAAAAAGGCATACGACAAAATCATGTTGGTGAAAAATGAACAGCTTTCTTTCTGAGATGAGGACAAAAGAGGAATACCTACTTTGGCCTCTTTTAATTGACATTGTGGTGGAGACCCATGACAGTGTAATAAGACAAAGGAATTGAAAGACATTAGGAAGGGAAAAATGGAATTAAGTTGTTTAGAGATTGTGACTTTCTGTATTGAAAACCTCTATTGATAAATCATAAAAAATAAAAGACTGGTTGTGGCTCAGCAGTAGAGCGATCGTGTGGCACGTGCGAGGCCCTGGGTTCGATCCTCAACACCACATAAAAATAAATAAATGAAATAAAGGTATTGTGTCCACCTACAACTAAAAAATAAAAATATTTTTTTAAAAAGACTATGGTATATCTGGTAGACATAATATCAATATGTAATAAGCACATTTTTATATACTAGCAATAAGTAGAATATGTAATTTAAAAATATCATTACAGCCCTCATTGATATACAGAATACAGGTATGACGATGTGAGGAAAAAAGAAAGAAGTGGGTCACAATATATTGGGTAGAGAGAAGTGATCGGAGGGGAGGGNNNNAACAATACTTCCTTAGGGGGGAAAGGAAGGACAGCAGAATAAAATAGACATTATTATTGCTGTATGTATATACGTGACTGCATGACCAATGTGATTCTGCAAATTTTCAAAAATTTGAAAATTTTCAGAAAATTTCAGAAAAATGAGAAATTATACCCCATCTGATTCAAATGTATGATATGTCAAGATCATTGTACTGTCATCTGTAACTAAATAAAACAAATAATAAAAAATATATCATTACAGGAACATAAAATAAGAGTAAATCTAAGTGAATGTAGTCAAGATTTAGTGTAGCAAATATTAAGCTTTATTGAAAGCATGTAAGTAGACTTAGCCAGACACAGTGGCTCATGCCTGTAATCCCAGCAGCTTGGGAGGCTGAGGCAGGAGGATCCCAAGTTTAAAACCAGCCTAAGCAACTTGCCAAGTCCCTAAGCAACTTAGTGAGACCCCCTGGGTTCATTCCCCAGTACCACCTCTACCCCCTGAAAAAAAAGAAAGAAAGCATTTAATTAGACTCAAAAAGATAGAGGGACATTCTCTTTATGAACAGAAAAGCCAATATTAAAAAGGTGTCAGTGATTTTCAAATTGATTTCTGGCTTAAAAGTAAATCCAAGTGGGATTATTTGGAATTTAATAAGCTTATTTTAAAATCTATGCAGAAGAAAAAGACTTCAAAACTAACCAAATTACTCCAAAAAACAAAAACATAGTAGAAGACTTACACCTTTGCATATTTAATGAAGTAAAATTATAAACAGTAAGGTAGCTGTAGAAGGGCAGTAACTGACAGAAACATAAAAAAAATGAATGTGATATCTTACATCAGTGGGGAAAATTGCCTATTAAAAGAAGGATTTTAAAAGTTAAATAAAAATGATGTAAAAGGAAAGAAAATGGATCTCTCCCTCACTTCATGAATAAAAATCAATTCTTGGATATATTAAGCATATAAATGAGATAGGAAAAAGTTATCATTTTAGAAAAGAATGTATGAGCATATCTCTTGACCTCACATGGAAAAGGCATAAAAAAACACAAAACAATAAGAAATATTACTACCTTAAAATAAAATTCTATTAAAATAGAGAACCCTTGCTCATGAAATGGTACCCCCCAAAGAGTGTGAAAGATAGCTGTAAGCTTAGCGAACATATATGTAACACACATAAACTAAGTAAAGTTATTATCCAAAGAGTATGTAGAATTCTTACCAATTAGTTATAAAAAGCCCAACTTCCAATAGAAAGAAGGGACAAAGAAACAGGTTTGTTGTGGAATGAATGGCCAGTAAGCTTAGAAAAAGATGATCAACAAACCAGCAATTAGGAGATGCAGAACAAAACTATATCGAGGATCTGGGGTTGTGGTGGCTATAGCTCAGTGGTAGAGTGCTCGCCTAGTGTGTATGAGGCACTGGGTTTGATCCTCAGCACCACATAAAAATAAATAAAATAAAGGTATTTTGTCCATCTGAAATTTAAAAAAGTAAAAAAAAAAAAACTATACTGAAATGTTCTTCTTGCCCCATTGGCTTAGCTAAAATTAGGAAGTGCTGGTGTGAGGGTGTGGAGTAATAGTTACTCCCATTGCTGCTAATGAGAGGGTCATTTGTCCCATGCACTTGGAAACAACTTGGTTCTGTCTAGTTCATGTGAACAAGTCCATACCCTCTGCCCAAATTTTTGCATATTTGTACCAGGAGACACATAATGAAAATGTTTGTGTAATACCAAAAATATGAAAACATCAACATTGTCCATCAGCACTGGAGTGTATAAATGAATTGAGGTATAGTCACACAATAGGATACTATACAGCTTTGAAAAAATGTACTACAGCTACCTGCACTCACATTGATGAGTCTTAAACATGATTTTCAGTGAAAAATGAGGTTTTAAAGAATGATTTGCCTACCCTACCTTCCCCAGCACATGATGCCTCACATTCATGTGTGTCTGGTATCTACCTTCTACCACTATGCCAACAAATTTACCACTCGTCCAACTGCTTCTAATATATTTTCTGTTCTGAAATTGAAAGGGTAGACTAGTTTTATTGAAGATAGATTTTTGTGTTTTAGATCCTCGGTCTCAAAATTTTGTTCCAATTTCATAGGAGAAAAAAGTGGAAAGGCCTTTACTCTGCAATCTAGAAACTCAAAGTACTTTTGATTTTTACATCTTGAAGGCTATTGCCTTGTTTCCAGTGTGATTGATTAGGGATGCGCATCTTTGCTGGAATGAGATATACTCAACTGATATAATGTGAGGCTAGCAGTTAGACAATGGGGTGACTTTGGACAAATCACCTACACGTATTTGTAGTGTTCTTTTCTGGATAATAGATCCTCAGGGTGTGTATAATTCTAATTCTACTCAGGATGCGTTTGGAGGTCACTTTTCTGGGATGGTGGAGAGAAGATAATTTGGATCACTATAGTACTCCCTTTACATGAAGATAAAGGGAGAGTAGGTGTGCTTACTTCCCATAACAGCTGTACTGTGAGAGAAAGGAGGAGGATAAAACTATTTATAGGGAAATATGCTAGGATATACACTGCAAACCCTACCAGGATCTTTGTAGCAATTCTAAATTATGTATACATGGTACTGTTTCATCTTTGCTTTCTTATTTAACACTTTTTGGAATCTTTTAGGTGTACAGAAGGAGCTCCATCCACTACAAGTAATATATGTTTCTTATGTCAGTGGTTGCTACCCAGAAAATTAAGACAACAGAATGACTTGGGATATAAACATGTAGCTATCAAGGAAAATTAAGACTATGTAAAAGATTGTTCTAGGTGAAGTAGGTCAGCAAAAGCAAAATATGAAAGTTACCTAGGTATCTTCAAAGGAGGAAGTGTTCCCTTTGAGTTCTCTCAGCTGTTGCCATCCAGTGAGCCCAGGCCCTGAAGCTAGGAGGGCTCACTGTTGATAGCGCCTCACTGTCCAAGCAGGAGTGGGAAAGAGCCAGGTAATTTGCATCATGGATACACTCAAAATCAAAGGCCATCCATCATTTCTGATATCTTGAATGCAATGATTATCATATCAAAGACATACGATGACATTGAAGATAATAACTTTTCTGTTGCCCATTATCTCTAACCAGCTTGGAGTAATTATTAGCATATGTTCATTTCAAAAGTCTAGCATTCAAAATTTTAGAAATAAAAGCCTTATTTGAGACACCTTGAATATATATGAGACTATATTATTAAAGGAAAAATTATACGGACAATATAGGAAGTTCAAAGGTCTTGCAAACTTAAAATTTAAAGATTTTAGGAGGCCAAAAGTCTGTCCATATTCTTGGGATTGGCTTTATATGAGACAGTTATTTGTGATCCTTATTGACTAAGTAGATAGCATTAGGCGAGTGTTCTGTGGAGACTAATAGAGAAAGGGCACACTTGCAGCTAGCTATGTAGCAGAAATAAACCTCTGGCCATCAGGGATGATATATACGTGCGGACATAGATATCAAGCACTGTGCTATGCACCAGTTGTAGGCAGCGACGTTATACATTCATTTATGTTACTTCACTACTCAGAGTGTGGTCTGTGGACAAATAGCAGAAGCATTACCTGGGAACTCATTAGAAATATAAGAATATCAGACCCTGTAAATCATAGGACTTATTTAACAAACTTTCACAAAATGGTGACTTAAAACAACAAAAATTAATGTCTCATAATTCTGGAGTCTAGAAATTCAAAATCAAAATATGAGGGGACCATGCTTTGATAGCTTTGATCCTATCTGAAGATAGGGCGATGAATGCTGTAATTTCTCTTGGTCATTTCTTCTCTCAAAATCCATAACCAGTGGGAAAGTGCATGTGATTTTGTTTAGGGGCTTACTGCTATTAACACAAGAAGTCCCAAACCATCAGAAGTATCACCACCCACACACCCCTCTCGCTGTACCATGGTGCCCAGCCACAGCCTTCACCTGCTGTGGCCTCCTCTACATTTTGGTTTCTGAACAGAATCCATCAGTCTGAAAACGAATAAAAGGGTTTTTCTGTCTCATCAGTATGGGGATGAGATGCCAAATGTGTTCTCAGACTCAGGACAGGACGACAATTTGCCTTTTCACTTTTCTTGGTGAAGAGCCTAAGTCCTTAAAGTAAACTTCATCTGAGCCATTTTATGTGTCCCCAAAAATAAGACCATGGAAGAGTTTCAGACTTAACAGTTTGGCGGAACAGTGAAGCTTAGTTTCCCTTGAATCATTTAATGGGAAAGATTATCAGGCTGCGTGTGGAAAGCTTATTTAATGGCATTATCAGGCCAGTTGACAGAGGCCTCTACCCAGAAGCATACCAGGCCATGCTGGCCATAAGCAGCGAGGACTTGTTGGCACTGAGTCAGAGGCCATTTCATAAGATGGTGCCATGGAGCCAGCCAACCAGCCTCTCTGGGTATGATGCCAAAGAAGGAGGGGGTGCAACATGGGAAAAGCAGGGAAACAAGGAACTTGAGTCAGCATTTATTCTCCTGGGCACCTGCCAAGAAACAATTGCATGTATCCAAGGAAGCGCTCAGTCTCCCTGAGGAGAGAAAGAAAGATGGCTGCCAACCCTGTTCAGCTGTTCCTTCCAGCTGGCACCCATTCCTGGCATTGGCTGGGAGAAGGAGTTGCTTACCTGTCTCATCTTCAGTAATGGCCATATCGGAGATGGCAGTTAAGGCACAAGAATAGCTACAATGATCAAGTGGGATTGTGTTCATTGCTTCCTCCCGTGATTTTGTGTGTATATGTGTGTTTGTATGTGTGTGTGCAAGGCTTGCGTCCTGAGGCCACCATACCTCGTCATCTTGCATCTTGTGTCACTCCCTGGAACTTCTTTCCATTGGGGAATTCTCACTCTAATTTCAAAATTTGATTGTTTTTTTTATTACTCATAAAACAAATTTCAGTTTGGTGTATGTGACTAGGTGGTAGTTAAATGAGAATAAAAACCAAACCTAAGGACTCTCTGCTATTTCATTTCTTACGCCAGGAAGTTGCTGTTCTCTAATTGAGCCAAAGTTTAGACTCTATACTAATTTATATTTGTGATCTGGAGACAACCAGGCTAAAGAATCAATTCAGTCATCCACACTTGTAGCCTTTTGGAGAGGTATATCTCTAAATATGGAATCCTGGCTGCCTGCCGACCCAGTCCACAAGAATGACTTAGCGATAAACGCAGCAGTTATTATGAAAGTACCTTGATCTACTTGGAAGTGCATGACTTAGAAATGGTAAAGATCACTGTTAATTAGACAAGCTGATTTGTCCCCATTAGTGTATATGCTTTATGCTGACCTCTTGGGGCCACACTTTGGAACAGTAGGGGATTTGGTTAGTGCTTATGTAAAGCATAAGAAAAAGATACTGGTAGTCTGAAGACATGAAAATAGAAATTGTGTTTCTTAGAAGTTTACTTTAGGAGAATTGTCTACTTTCAGTGTTTTTTCTACTGTCATTCAGTCTTACTGAGGGAGGCAAATCCTGTACTCATTTCTTCTCTATATCTGAAAGTGGACTTCATGTGGATATATGTTGTATATCATTTCTATTAAAGTAAATGTCTACCCACATATAAGGATTTATTTGTTTGCTTTGGGCATGGGGTGAGCAATTTATTTAGACAAAAAAAAAAAAAAAATGCAACATTCACATGTAATTATTTGTCCGAAGTGACCAAAGGTGTTCATTGGTTGATAACCCATGTGACTGTATCGAAATAAACATATCTGTTCTCCAGGCTGTATGATAAAACAGATATCCCTGGAGATGTAAATCTGTGACCGAAACTGAAAATTTTCAAATGAAGTATAAGCCAAGGAATGAAATATGCCCTTGCTCTTATATAGGTTTGAATGTTTTTGTGTCTAGCAAAGGTGTAGATGTAGAAATTAATCTTCTCAATTGCAGACAGAAGGTTCCATGGAAGAAGTCTTCTAGGCTGCTCTTAATTTTGTAGCTGTGCCAAACTCACACAGCTGAGCATGCTGCCAGCATTCATGGTCTACTCAGAATCATTTATTTTTATTTTTACTTTTAGTCCTGTCTGCCAAGCTCAGGCAGAAAGCTAAAGATATATATGGATTTTCTGTATATGTGAAAATCCCACTGTACCTGGCAAGAATTCTTTCTCAGTCTATCTGGCAAGACTTTTCTAGCTGAGTGGTCAGGGTGTGGTTTTTCCAGTGTAGCAAATCTGTCTTCCCATTTTGTCTTAATTCTTATTCAAAGAGGCAAGTGAAAAAAAAACCCCACATATGTGAGAAATAATAATAATTTGTATATACTGGCTCAAGGTACAGATTTGGACAGTGTGGAAGTGGGCCTGCCCTTCCCACTCTGGAAGGCACTGTGAGAGCTCCTTAGGCAATGTAATAGTATGTATGTGGCAGGAGCCTGGAAAGACTTTGCCTTAAACTAGGCATGTCTAATAGGGTTTAATGCAACCTGTGAATTTGCCCCTGTACAAGGTCAGCGTGTAGGTCAGTGGAATGCTGCCCAAATTGCATTCTCCCCCGCACTGTAATTACACCTAGGAGAAGGCCATGTGCTGCCAAGTTCAGCTGACTCCAGATAGGCCTGAGATAAACCAAGAGCTTGCTAACATTCCTCAAAACCTGATTTTTAAGGTTCTGATATAAAGCATCTCTTGTTAAGAGGGATTTGAGCTTTATGAAGGAGCTTAGTGTAGGGGATGGTGACCAGCTGTTGTCTGCCTTCCCTGAGAGCAGAATAAAGGTAGTTCAGGATGAGAACATGAGGAATTTGAGGCAGAAAGTCACTTAATATACTAGAAGTCAAAGTCACTTAATATACTAGAAAATATCTTTGAGGATTATTACAAATCAAGTAAGATGCATGAAAAAAATTGTATTTACAATTAACTAAAGTGGAGCTATGTTTTATGTGTTTGAAAAAATGGCTATAAATTTATGTGCATTGTATGAATGTTACCTTATAATAATTTCTTGAAGTGTACACATTCTTCTAAAATAAGATCCAACCTTAAATATGCAAGCTCTGGGCCAACCCCAAAACAGAAGGATAAATTAGGCAAAATTTACGTATTTCCTCATTGCTAAGGGTTAAATGATTCCAGAATCCAATTCAACAGAGTACACATTGGATAAGCAAAGTGTTATAAATACTCATTCTCTTCAGTAAATGCTTTCTGAAATATCTTCCCTAAATGGCCTGGAATAGACACTTTTTTCCAAGAACCTATGTGGAATGAAGTCACACTTAGTGCTTAAGGAATTTCTGTCTACTGGCGCTACATAAACATGGAAAATCATTAGTTTGACATTGATATGGTGAAGCTGTGGCCAGGAATTCTACCACTGTCCAATAATCAAATGTGATAGACTGATCTCGAGGTCTTTTGCAGTGTGGAAACCCTTACTGTTGGCTGGTCCTGATGCCTAGAAGAACCTCCAGAATAGTAGTCATGCAAATGGAAATAGCCCATCCTACATGTATAATCATGGCATGGGTTACAGTATAATTTGGGGTTTGTGATCTGCAAAGCTTATTTCTCAACTCTTTTCCATGGAGAGGTTTTCTGTAGGTGAAACTTTGGACTTTGTTCAAGAAGAAGGCACTGGATCTAACATTCTTTGAGGAAAGTTATGGGGCAACAGCCAGCATCTTGTTGGGGGGTTCTTCTTGCCAAGGAGGGTGTAAGCCACCTGAGAAATTAAAATCTAGAATAATTAGTAATGATAGAACAAAAGACAAAGAGTCAAAAATATATTTTCAAAGGCAAAGCTCCTGATAGGTTTAGTCCACATGAGAACTGGAGCTAGACAAAAGATGATGGCTCGGTGCTTTATTTAAGGGGTTACATCAAAGGCAGGGGTAAGGTTTCAAGGGTGGAGACTGCTTTGTGATGTCTTGCAGTCAGTAGGTTGATTGACATCCAAGCATGTCACACTCATCTCAGAGGGGCTGTGTGGCTACAGCAGGTCACCCCATCTCCAGTGCTGTGTGGGACCTTTGGAAGAGCTTGAATAGGGCTCACAGTGAGTCAGGGCAGTCAACCAGAGGAAACTTCCACTGGACACCAGATTCTCCTATTTAATAGGCTTCAATATGCTGTGGCCCACATGCAGCCCATGGATGGCTGGCGACAGAATGTCTTTGAATAACCTGCAGAAGGACTATGCTAGAAACAGCCATCTCATTAGAAACCTCCTCTTTAAGTGAGTCTCCATTTTTAGGGATCATTTAAGAACATTTAGAAACTATGTTATTGATCCCTATAAATAGCTCCCTTTTGCCTTAATGTTATGTATGTTTCCCCTTGAAATTAGTCTTTGAACTCTCATGAATGAGGATGTATATACATATACAATCTGTATGTCCTCTTCAGGAGACTTGGGAGTTTGCATAATGTGAGGGCTGTTGAATTGGACCAACCGCCTTTCAGCATTGGTGTGATGATGAGTAAAGTGGTCATAGAGGAAGAAGGCTGATCTCCTGATTTTTCTCTTAGCAACAAGTTCACCAGATCCTGATGTCAATCATTCTATAGCTTGCCAAGGGACCATGAAAGCTCAGCATGCAGAAGTTAAAAGCAAAAGGAGGGACTAGTGCATTTATGAGGATCCTTCATTTCTGTATTTCTGCTTATATTATTGTTTTGTTGGGAACCTTTGGCTTTAAGCCAGACAACTTTTTTAAAAAATGTTAACATAGCACAGAATAAGAAGAAACAGATTGCTTAAAGAAGGTGTTGCTGTTGAAAAATTAAAATTTTTATTTAATTGATTTGGTGTGACATTCATATGGAAAATTCTTGGTTATCATAAAAACGTTAAATTTCTTACTATAAAAAAGCAGAATATAAAATACATGACAATCTCAGGCAACTTAGGATTCTGAAAAATTTACAGAATTAAACAAATATGCCATTATAGAGAGTATAATCAAGTGAGTCTTAGTTCTTCAAGCCCACTATATATCAGATAAGGTAGTAGATTGTGGACAATGAATTTCCAATATTAGTTTATCTTCTAATATACTCTTTCTCTTTCAAGAAGGATTTTTTAAATTCACTGTATCAGTCTTGTTAGATCATCAAGAATGCGTACAATGCAATAAAAGAAAAGTCAGGGGGATTTTCAGATAAAAGAAGAGTCTACATAAGTGGGGTTCTGGTTATTTGAAACTTTATAATGATTCTAAAAATTTTTTTTAGACAAGGTACTAGTTATTGGTGGAAAACTAATTTGGAACATATGAAAATCTTTCAAAAAAAGATTTTCATATGTTCCAAATCTTTGCTTTTCCTCTTTTTTTTTTTCCATTTCTTCTTTTTATTGGTTTTCTTCACTCATCTTTTTAGCTTCTTCATGTTTTCTTCCTAACTACTCTACTATAAAGGCAAGTTCCTCAGATAATGGATATATATATTTGAATAAGGAGGTTGTGAGATTTGGTCACAAAGGTTAAGAAAAAAATGAGGATTCAGTTAATAGAACAAAATGATCTTCTGGTTTCGGTACCTCTTGCTTTGCTGCCCTCACAAGACCTGAGCAGGGAGTGTTGTTATGGCTCTGAAGTCTACAGGGGCCAGTCATGGAGTGACAGTTTATACTGTGGTGAAGCCTGGGGTCCCAATTCACAGAGTGAGAGACAGGGATCTAGTTTCAATCTTCTATCTGTGAATATCCATCGGTTTTGATTGACTGATGTGCAGAGGAGCGCAATACCTACCACTTCCTAAGGGTGTCATAAGGGGTGGCTCTCCTCCACTTCTTCTCTTAGAAAACACCTTTTATCCACTGCGGTTTCTTTGTAAATCTTTCTTACTCCTATTCAACTATGCTCTTATTTAACTTTCTTTGTACTGTAACATTCTGCTAGATTAGCACTTAGAAAACATATCAAGAAGGATAAAAAGACAATTCACAAGAAGATGTGACCAGTAAACCAAATCTTTGTTATTAGCATGTATTAAATATTACAAATGAATGGATTTCACTGTGACATTTCCATAATGCATATATTGTATAATGATCATGCCTACCTCTTTTCCCCTCCCCTCTTCCCCATGCTCCTGGCCTTCTCTCATTCTCACACATACACACACACACACACACACACACACACACACATATGAAGTTACACTCCATATATGTATAATATGTCAACATGCACTCTACTGTCATGTATATCTAAAAAGAATAAAAAACTTAAAAAAAGAAACTATTCTTTCTTCCCCACCTGCCTTATTCTGTGTTAGCATTGATATCTCAGAGAGAACTGTTGTTGACAATGTAATTTAGTAGAGCCACTATGGAAAGCAGTGTGGAAATTCCTCAAAATTACATATACATATGTATTTAGTTAGTTTCCAGGTATAAGAGAAAACATGATATTTGTCTTTCTGTGTCTAGCTTATTTAATTTAACATTTTTCCCCACAAATGACAGGATTTTATTCTTATTATAGCTGATAATACTCCACTTAGTGTGAAAGTCTCCAGATCCATCCATTTGCCAGTAAGTCATAAAGTCATTCTTATTTTATGGCTGAGTAATACTCTGTTGTGTGTGTGTGTGTGTGTGTGTGTGTGTGTATCACATTTTTTTTATCCATTCATCCGTTGGAGGGCACATAGTTCGGTAGCTTATCTATTGTAAATTGAGCTGCTATAAACATTGATGTGGCTGTGTCACTGTAGTATGCTGATTTTATGTCCTTTGGGTATAAACTGAGAAGTGGGATAACTGGGTGAAATGGTGCTTCCAAGTTTTCTGAGGAAACTCCATACTGCTTTCCAGAGAGGTTGCACCAATTTGCAGTCCCACCAGCATTGTATGGGTGAACCTTTTTCCCCACCTCCTCACCAACATTTATCATTACTTGTATTCTTGATACTTGCCATTCTGACTGGAGTAAGATGGAATCTTGGTGTAGTTTTTTTTAACCTACATTTCCTCTAGTTGCTAGAGGTGTTGAACATTTTTTTCATATATTTGTGGATTGATTGTATTTCTTCTGTGAAATGTCTGTTCAGTTCCTTAGGCCATTTATTGATTGGGTTATATGGTTGTTTTTTTTTTTTGGGGGGGGGGTGGATGTTAAATTTTTTGAGTTCTTTTTATATCCTGGAGATTAATGCTCTATCTGAGGTGCAGGGGGCAAAGATTTTCTATAGGCTCTCTCTTCACATTCTTGATTATTTTCTTTGCTGTGAAGAAGCTTTTTAGTTAGATACCCTCCATATCCTTGCCAACAATTTTTTTGTTTTTACTTACATTCTGATTGTGAGAAGGAATATTATTTCCCTGATGGCTAAAAATTTGGGCATTTTAAATATATTTATTGGCCATTCGTGCTACTACTTTTGTAAAGTGTCTATTCAAATAATTTTCATTGGATTACTTAGTTTCTGTTGTTTAATTTTTTGAGTTCTTTGTATATTCTGAATATTAGGCCTCTGTGAGATGAATAGTTAGCAGAAATTTTCTCCTACTCTGTAGGTTGTCCCTTCACTCTGTTGATTGTTCCTTTGCTATGCAGAAACTTTTAAATTTGATGCCATTCCATTTCTCAATCTTGCTTTTGTTTCCTGAATTGTTGGAGTCTAATCCAGGAAATCAATGCCTGTGCCAGTATCTTGAAGTATTTCCCATGTGTTTTCATCTAGTAGTTTTAAAGTTCCAGGTCTTACATTGGGGTCTTTGGTCCATTTTGAGTTGATTTTCTACAGGACGAGAGGCAAGGATCTAGTTTCAGTCTTTCATACGTGGACACCCAGTTCTCCTGGCACCAATTGTCAAGGAGGAGGGTCTTTCTCCAGTGCATCCTTCTGGAACCTTTGCTGAGAATCACTTTGCTGATGATGTGTGGATTTATTTCTGGTCTCTCTACTCTCTCCCATTGGTCTGTGGGTCTGTTTTTACACCCATACTGTCCTGGTTTGGTACTGTGGCTCTGCAATATATTTTGAAATCAGGTATTGTGATGCCTCCAGTATTATTCCTTGTGCTCAGGTTTGTTTGGGTCATTTGGGGTCTTTTGTGCCTTCCTATAAATTTGAGAATGATTTCTTCTAGTTCTGTGAAAAATATCATTGCTGTTTTGAGAGGGATTGCATTAAATCTGTAGATCACTTTAGGTAATATGGCTGTTTTAGCAATGTTAATTCTCCCAAACTATGAACATGGGAGATCTTTCCACATTCCATTGTCGTCTTTTATAGCTTTTATTATTAAACCAATCTTTAATCTTACCACTAAATCATTAAAAATGCAAAATAAAAGAGTGAAAACCTTTTTACCTAATTTTGGCTGACATTTTATAAACTAGTGATACCTAGTTTATAAAATTAAAGTTTACCAAATGCTTGGCAGGAGTATAAATTCATACCACCTATTAGAAATAACTTGGCAATATTTATCATATCTTAAAATGGGCAAATTATTTGAAGAGCTATCTTATAGAAATACATACTCATCTAACTAAGGATATGTCAGCATGGGTACTCATTGCAGCATTCTTAATACTTGACAAAATCTGGGAAATTCCTAAATGTCCTTCAGCAGAGGAATATTTAAATAAATTGTGTAACATACTTAGAAATGACTTTGCCTATGATGATGTGGAAGATGTGAGGAATATATTTCCCTTGAGAGGGGAAATGTTGCAGAATAAAAGAAAAAAAAAGAAAACCTAATATATAAGTTGCAATTTTTAGAAACTCAAAACTTTACACACACTTAGATGTACTCATGTGTTTAGGTCTGGAAGAAGAAAACTTCTATTATTAATGATGGCAACTGAGGAGTAGAATTGAAGTATTAAGAGTATTTTTTATTTTTCTACATTCTGAACCATTTGCACACTATTATAATTGAAAATAATAAAATTACATAAAGAAAAGAAAAAATGTATCAGGACAAATATTTCTGTGAATTTGAGAACTCTCTAGAGGCAGAACTTTATTCCTTTCTAACCTTCAGGTCTGTTTCTGGCAAATGGAAGTCATTTTGACAAAGTATGTTCAATGCAGGAACCCTTGATTTTTCCAGCTCAGATTGGCTGTGATCCGATTGGCTCAGACCTCGGGGAGCTCATAAAACATGGTCAGGGGGTTCATGGGACATCTTCCTTTTTCTCCCTTTCAATCAAGTTTCCTTTTTCTTCTTCTCCCTACTTCTGACACTTTTTTTTTTAAGAGAGAGAGAGAGAGAATTTTTAATATTTATTTATTTTTTTTTAGTTTTCGGCGGACACAACATCTTTGTTTGTATGTGGTGCTGAGGATCGAACCTGGGCCGCGCACGTGACAGGCGAGCGCGCTACCGCTTGAGCCACATCCCCAGCACAAACTTCTGACACTTTCTCCTCAGAGACTGGCCCAATCTCTGACCAAATTCAGAAAGAACTAAATAGACACAAAATTCTCACCTGCTCTGTTTATAAGTCCAATGTGAAGTTTTCCTTCATTTGTTTCCTTTTTAGTCATTTGAATATCTATCTAGACTTAAGAAATATTTTAAAATATTTATCTTTTTTGATTGTTTTGTTTCTTCAAAAATTCTCTCTTCCATCCTAAATCATTTCCTTACAATTTGTTTGATCTCATCCTTGAAGTAGGAAGGGGAAGACAGGCCATTTCAATGAAGTCTGATGTGATCTTGGATTAATTGGCTCATACTCACCCAACCACCAAACCCACATGAACCAGCTGGGGACTGGAACCTGTTTGGAGGAACCCAGCCATTTTTAGCTCTTCTTCTTCTGTAGATAAGAGAGCATCTGGCTCTCAGAAAATAAGGGGGGCTATGTCATCAAGATGGACAAGGAATTATTAGACTCTCTTTGCCCAAGAAGGGCAAGGACTAATCCCCTTTTTGACAAATCCAGAAACCAGCTAAGAGGATCCGATACCTCATGCCATTGTGAAACTAGTTACATTGAAACGGGTAGGAAATTTTGTAATAGTCACTTACCAGAGCCCCTCACTTGACACAAATAGTAATCTGGAGAAAACTTAAAGCTCCCATGTTCTCCCAAAAAAAAAAAAAAAAAAAAAAAAACCTATTCAAGTGTCCCTGAGGGACTGGTTTCTGTTATGTCTGAAAGCAAGTTCCGGCAGGAAAAATATAAATTTGGGGGCTACTGGAGCAGAGATCATGGTTTGACCTAGCAAATACTCCTTTGCCATTTTCTCACCTCCCATTTCAGTGCAGAGTGAATGGGAGTAAACCTCTCACTCTTGAATTCTCCCTGGAGAGGAAAATGTTGGAGCACACACTCCTTGCTCTGGCCTTGGGAGAGCCACCCACAGACCCGGATTTGTCTTACCTGACTTGGAATGATAACAGCACTCAACATACTTCTTGGACACTGCTGATAAGAACGAAAAGTCTTCTGGGCTGCTTATTGCTGCTACAGAGTACCTTTGGTACTTGGTGTAGCTCAGTGGCTTCCCTTTCACATGATTTAGGGGAGGGGACAGAGGAGGTTATGTACAACATTCTAGCTTTTCATGGGACCACCAAGGAGGGCTGGTTTCTTTTTTACCTGATTTATTATATTTATGGGACCTCACATACTCCAGATGTTCAGGGGCTGATGAGAACAAAATTCAGCTAAACACCTTTTAACACCTCTAGACAAATGGTAGACCTACAGACAGGCAATATATAATTATGAGCTCCTCAACAAAAGAACCCAGAGAAACCTCTATAATTGGGAATTTACATGCATGAGTTCAGAGAATACTCATACACAGAAGTAGGTTGAGAAGTCCTAATCACCTTGGCTGATTGGCGAAGGTTGTTACCTATTTGAAACCAGTTTGTTTCAGACTAGGAAAGATGGCAATTTTTCAGATGTGCAGATTCCTATGGAAAATAACAAGACATATGAAGAAACAGGAGAGTTAGAACTAATTAAAGGAACAAAATAGCTGCTTCTGTGTTGCGATGTCCTGAGCCACTTTCCTCTGCCACACTCTTTCACGGTGATGTTCTGCCTTACCTCAGGCCCAGAGGAATGGAGCCAGCTGTCTATGGACTGAGACTTCTAAAACCATATGAAACCTCAACAAATAAATTGATTAATTAAGAACTGGGAATAGCCTATCCAATCATTGATGATATTCCTGTTAGGCTTAGGACTGTGGGAAGTTTAAGGTGCATGAATTTCTTTGTATTTTTGTTCCGCCCTTGCTTTTCAAAAATTCTGACTTATAACTGCCGTATCAGAAGAAACATTTCAACAACATGTCTTGATGGAGATTGAGCACCCCTAGTTATCTGAGGACTGTTTCTTAGCCCATTAATATAAAAGTTTAGTCATTTGGAATTTTATTTGTTTAGCTTCAAGGTCAGTAGTAAAGCTATGTTAGGGATGACTCAAATAATCCCAGAGAAGCTTTGGAAGAGTTGTAGGGAAATAAATTTGAACTAGTATGATATAAAACTGTATAATAAAATGAAAATTTCACATACTTAGAAAAATTCTCAGCTCATAAAATTACCTTAATCTCTTTGGCAACAAATGTTTACATTAATAATAAGAAGATATTTTCTTGTTAAAAAAAAGAGGGGGTTTTGTTTTGAGTTTGTTTTGTTTTTGGTAATAAGAGTATGGTACTAATAGGAGGGAAACTGTGAAAATATTATAAATTTTAAAATGCATGCTATGCTTACAAAGGTACTTAAAACCTAAATAGAATCATTTTCCCAGGAAAATGGATGCCTTTGGTAGATAAGGCTAGGGATGGGAAGACTTGCACGTAGCTGATTGTGCCCTACGGATCTTATAATGTGTTTAGGGTACACTTCATTTTTTTCCTGCCTTAGTAAATCTATTTAGTACTACTAAGGGCTTAAGCCTTGATTTTTCTAGAACTTTGAACAGGATTGATTAAGCATGATACTATAACATTTCAGAAGCATAGCATAAATGTTCCAATAGTTACCTTAATAATTGAATAGAAATTTGATTTTTTTTTCCATACTGGGGATTGAACCCAGGGCCTTTTACATGCTAGGCAAACACTTTACCTCTAGGCTACATCCCTAGCCCCAAATCTAATTGATTATTTATTTGTATTTTACAGTAATTTAACAGAAGATTAAGACAGTAATTTTTGTTCCCCATCAAGAGAACGTTAAAACATGTTAAATATGTATTCTATTGCATGAATTCAGTGTATATGAATAATACAAATCACTTTTTAAAACCATAATATGACAATATATAAATAATCTGGAAGTCTATAGATGTTCCTGATCATTTCCTAATGAGTTGTTTTTCATTAACCCTAAATCTCAAATTTAACTACCTTAGAACTCTAGTCAGGGTAAATGAAACATTTTTACAAATAAGCACTATATTCTGAGAAGTCAATTTCCACTTTTGTAAGCTGAGCATTTTAACATAGAGGAAGCTGACAAGATGCTTCTGAGGAAGTTCATTATTTATCCATTGTCTCACTAATAGAATCTAGTTAACAGTCATTTGTACAAACTATACCAAGGACACTCTAGGCATATTGTACTGTTTGCTTTAATCTTATAACATAAGGGTCACTTAACATCAGCACCACTTTACAGAGGAAGAAACTGGAGTACAGGTGATATACCCAAGATAACAGCTAATAACTGTACTGAAATGCCACCGTCCGGGAATCTGGCTTCACTCTTAACCAACATGTTATGTGCACCTTCATTTTGAACAGACTTTTCTATTAAGAAAAAAAGAATTAGGAACCAAAATGCTTGGATTCTAATTCTTACTCAAAATTGGACCCATATTATCTACCATATGTTTCAGGTGGGAGAAGTTCTAATTTTCTAAAACACAATATGGTGACTATAGTTCATGAAAATTTATATTTTATAAAAAATTGGGATAGGAATCTGAAGCTTCCTAACAACTGTTTTTTATTTGTTCTATTTAGTTATGCATGATAGTAGAATGCATTTTGACACATCAAACATAAATGACATATAACTTGTATTCTTCTGGTTGTACATGATGTAGAATCACACCACTCATGTAATCATATATGAATATAGGTGTTAATGTCCCATTCATCTACTCTCCTTCTTTCTCCCATATCCCTCCCCTCCCTTCACTTCCCTCTATTTTTCCTACCCTCCCTTATTGTGAAGTAACATCTGCATATCAGAGAAAACATTCAGCCTTTGGTTTGGGGAGATTGGCTTATTTTATTTAGCATGATATTCTCATGAGTTGTTTTGCATTTACCTGCAAAAGCCATAATTTTATTATTTTTTAAGGCTGAGTAATATTCCATTGTGTATATATACCACATTTTCTTTATTCATTCATCTGTGGAAGTGTGCCTGGGTTGGTTCCATAGTTTGACTATTGTGAATTGAGCTACTATAAACATTGATGTGGCTGTGTCACTGTAGTATGCTGATTTTAAATCCTTTGGGCATAGACCAAGAAGTAGGATAGTTGGGTCAAATGGTGGTTCCATTCCATGTTTTCTGAGGAATCTCCATACTGCTTTCCATATGGTTGCACCAATTTACAGTTCCACCAGCAATGTATGAGTGTGCCTTTTCACCACATCCTTGCCAACATTTATTGTTGCTTGTATTCTTGATGATTGCCATTCTGACTGGAGTGAGATGAAGTCTTAGAGTAGTTTTGATTTGCATTTATCTAATTGCTAGATATTTTGAACACTTTTTCATATATTTGTTGATTGATTGTATTCCTTCTGTGAAGTGTCTGTTCAGTTCCTTAGCACATTTATTGATTGAGTTATTTTTTTTTGTATCAAATTTTTTGAGTTCTTTACATATTCTGAAGATTAATGCTCTGAGGTGCAGGTAGTAAAGATTTTCTCTCATTCTGTAGTCTCTATCTTTATGTTATTGATTATTTCCTTTGCTGGAAAGAAGCCTTTTAGTTTGAATTCATCCCATTTATTGATTCTTGATTTTACTTCTTGCCCTTTAGGAGTCTTGTTAAGGAGGTCAGTTCCTAAGCTGACATTATGGAGATTTGAGCCGGCTTTTTTCTTCTAGTAAGTGCAGGGTCTCTGTTCCAGTGCCTAAGTCCTTGATCCACTTTGAGTTGAGTTTTGTGCAGAGTGAGAGAGAGAGGTTCAATTTCATTCTACTATGTATGGATTTCCAGTTTTCCCAGCACCATTATTGAAGAGGCTATCTTTTCTCCAGTGTATGTTTATGGTGCCTTTGTCTAGTATGAGTTAACTGTATTTATATGGATTTGTCTCTGTATCTTTTATTCTGTACCATTGGTTTATGTGTGCTGTTTTGTTACTATGGCTCTGTAGTATAGTTGAAAGTCTGGTATTGTGATGCCTCCTGTTTGACATGTCTTGCTAAGGATTGCAAGGATTTGGCTATTCTGGGCCTCTTGCTAAGGATTTGGCTATTCTGGGCCTCTTAATTTTTCAAATCAATTTTATTACTACTTTTTCTATTTTTTAAATTTTTTTTAGATATAGATGGACACTTATCTTTATTTTATTTATTTATTTTTTGTTTGTTTGTTTATTTTTATGTGGTGCTGAGGATCGAACCCAGTGCCTCATGCATGTGAGGCAACCGCTCAACCACTGAGCTACAATCCCAGCCTCTGCTTTTTCTATTTCTATGAAGAATGTCATTGGGATTTTAATAGGAATTGCACTGAATATGTATAATGCTTTTGGTAATCTGGCCATTTTGAAAATATTAATTCTGCCTATCCAAGAACATGGGAGATCTTTCCATCTCTTAAGCTATTCTCAATTTCTTTCTTTAGTGTTGTGTAGTCTTTTGTAGAGGTCTTTCATTTCTTTCATTAGATTTGATTCCCAAGGTTTTTTTGTTTGTTTTGTTTTTGAGGTATTGGGAATGGGGTAGTTTTCCTTAATTTTTTTTTTTTTTTGTGTGTGTGTGCGGATTCATCACTGATGTATAGGAATATGTTTGATTTATGGGTATTGATTTTATATCCTGCTAGTTTGCTGAATACATTTATTAGTGTAGGAGTTTTCTGGTGGAATTTTTTTCATCTTTTAAATGTAGAATCCTGTTGTCGGCAAATAGTGATAACTGGAAGCCAGGCACAGTGGTGCACTCCTATAATCCCAGTGGCCTGGGAGGCTGAGGCTGGAGGATCACGAGTTCAAAGCCAGCATCAACAACTTGGCAAGGCCCTATGCAACTCAGTGAGACCCTATGTCTAAATAAAACACAAAAACAGGCTGGAATGTGGCTCAGTGGTTGAGTGCCCCTGGGTTTGATCCCCAGCACCCCAAACAAAAAACAAAACAAAACAAAAAAAAAGAAACCACAAAAAACAACAACAAAAAATAGTGATAGTTGAGTTTTTCCTTTCCTGTTTGTATTCCTTTGATTTCTTTCATCTATCTATTGCTCTGGCTAGAGTTTTCAGGACTGTGTTGAATACAATTTATGATAGAGGGCATCCTTGTCTTGTTCCAGTTTTTAGAAGGAATGCTTTCAATTTTTCTTCATTTAGAATGATGTCAGCCTCGGGCTTAGCATAGATAGCTTTTACGGTGGTGAGGTATATTCCTGCTATCCCTAGTTTTATCTAGTGTTTTGAACATGAAGGAGTGCCATATTTTGTCAAATGCTTTTTCGGCACCTATTGAGATGTTCATGTGATTCTTGTCTTTAAGACTCTTGATGTGATGGATTACATTTATGATTTCCATATGTTGGACCAACCTTACATCTCTGAGATGAGTCCCTACTTGATTATGGTGCACTATCTTAAGAGTTAATATATTTTTGTATGTGATTTGCCAGAATTTTATTAAATATTTTTGCATCTGTGCTCATCAAGGATATTTGTATGAAGTTTTCTTTTGTCTTTGTCTGGTTTTGGTATCAGCCTCATAGAATGAGTTTGGAAGAGTTCCCCCATTTTCTGTTTCATGGAAAAATTTGAGGAGTACTAGTGTTAATTCTCCTTTGAAGGTCTTTTAGAACTCAACTGAGAATCTATCTGGTCCTGGGCTTTTCTTGGTTGGTAGGCTTTTGATGGCATCTTCTATTTCATTGTTTGAAATTGATCTCTTTAAATTGTGTAGGGCCTCCTGATTCAGTTTGGGCAGATCATATGTCTCTAGAAATTTGTCAAGATTTTTCTATTTTATTGGAGTATAAATTTTCAAAATACTTTCTAATTCTGTATTTCAGTAGTATTCATTGTTATATTTCCTTTTCATCATGGATTTTAGTAATTTGAGTTTTCTCTCTCTTCATTAGCGTGGCTTAGGGTTTATCAATTTTATTTATTTTTTCAAAGAACCAAGTTGTTGTTTTGTCAATTTTTTGAGTTTTTTCTTTTGCTTCAGTTTCATTGATTTCAACTCTGATTTTAATTATTTCCTTTCTTCTACTGCTTTTGAGGTTGATTTGTTCTCCTTTTTCTAGGGTTTTGAGGTTTAATATTAGGTCATTTATTCATTAACTTTCTATTCTTTTAATGAATGATCTCAATGCAATGAACTTTCCTCTTAGCACTGCCTTCATAGTGTCCCAGAGACTTTGATATATTGTATCAGTGTTCTCATTAACCTCTTAAGAATTTTTTGTTTCATCTCTGATTTCTTCTGCTATCTATTAGTCATTCAATGGCATATTTTTAGCCTCCAGATGTTGGAGTAACTTCTATTTTTATTTTATCACTGATTTCTAATTTCATTCCATTATAATCTCATAGCATACAGGATAGTATATCTTTTTTGTATTTGCTAAGAGTTGCTTTGTGACATAAGAAGTGGTATATTTTAGAGAAGAAGTGATGTGCTCCTTCTCTATAAGAAACTGTATTCGTTTGTTGATGGATGAAATATTCTGTATATATCCCTTAAGTCCAAATTATTGATTGTATTATTTAATTTTATAGTTTCTTTGTGTAGTTTTTGTTTGAAAGATCTATCCAGTATTGAAAGAGGTGTGTTAAAGTCACCCAGTGTTATTGTGTTGTGGTCTATTTGATTCTTGAAATTGAGAAGGGTTTGTTTAATGTACATAGATGTTCCATTGTTTGGGGCATAAATATTTACATTTGTGGACTGGGGTTGTGGCTCAGTGTTCGAGTGTTTGCCTAGCACATGCAAGGCACTGGGTTCGATCCTCAGTACCACATAAGAATGAATGAATGAATGAATGGCATTCATTTCATCTACAACTAAAATGTATACATATTAAAAATTTTTAAAAATTAAATTTGCAATTGTTGTCTTATTGCTGTATACTTCCTTTGAGCAGTGTGAAATCTCCTTATTTGTCTCTTCTGACTAACTTTGGCTTGAAGTCCACTTTATCTGATATGAGAATAGAAACCCTTGCTTGTTTTCGTGATCCATGTGAGTGGTATGTTTTTTTTTTATTTTCCTTTCACCTTCAGTCTGTGGATGTCTTTGCCTATGAGATGAGTCTCTTGGAGACAGCATATTGTTGGGTTTTGTTTTTAATCCAATCTGCCTGTCTATGTCATTTGGTTGATGAGTTTAGGCCATTAACATTCAGAGTTTTTATTGAGATATGATTTACATTCCTGTTCATTTTGGTTTATTTCTGTTTTTTAATTTGACTTAGTTTCTCCTTTGATTGTCTTTTCCTTTTGTGAAGTTCCTCCCTTTGCTGGTTTTCACTTTTTTTTTAAAAATTTCCTCCTCATGGAATATTTTGCTGAGAATGTTTATAGCGAAGGCTTTCTGGTTGTGAATTCTTTTAACTTTTGTTTATCATGGAAGATTTTTATTTCATCTTCAAATCTGAAGCTTAATTTGCTGGATATAAAGTTTTTGGTTGGCATCCGTTTCTTTCAGACCTTAGTATTTGTTGTTCCAGGACCTCATAGCTTTGAGGGTGTGAGTTGAGAAATCAACTGAGGTCTGAATTAGTTTCCCCCTATATGTAATCTGATACTTTTCTCTCTCAGCCTTCAAAATTCTATCCTTATTCTGTATGCTAGGCATTTTCATTATAGTGTGCCTTGGTGTGGGTCTGTTGTAATTTTGTACATTTGGGATCCTGTAAGCCTCTTGTATTTGATTTTCCATTTCATTCTTCAAGTTTGGAGAATTTTTTGATATTATTTCATTGAAAAGTTTATGCATTCCTTTTGCCTGTATCTCTGCACCTTCCTATATCCCGATAAATCTTAAATTTGGTCTTTTCATTTTATCCCATAATTCTTGAAAGTTCTGTTCATACTTACCATCTTCTCTGTGTGGCCAACTTTATTTTCAAGATTATATGTTTTGTCTTAGTTGCCTGAGATTCTGTCTTCCATGTGGTCTAGACCGTTAGTGATACTTTCCATTGAATTTGTATTTTTAATTCGTTTTATTGATTCCTTCATTTTGGGTATTTCTGCTTGATTTTTTTAATAACCTCTATCTCTTTATTGAAGTGATATTTCATCTCCTGAAATTTATCTCTGTTTTCATTCCTTACATCATCCTTTATGTAATGAAACATTTTAACTATGTACATTCTTAACTCCTCATCTAAAGTTTTTTCTATAGTATTGTCAATGGATTCTATTATTGGAGCATCGTGGTTTGTTTTGGGTGCTTTGTTCCCTTGTTTTTTCATGTTGTTAGTTTTCTTCCTATATAGCAGTGTGGTTCTGAGGTAGTACAGTTTTCACCCCACAGACTTATACTGCCCCTGAAGTTTTCCAGTACTTCACCCTTAGTGGGGAGATCAATATTAACAGCACCCAATGCAAACAATATATGGCTTTGAACCAACCAGTTTCTATTAAGAGGTCAGGCACTTCTCTGCAAGGCAGTCGTGAGGGCTGAGTGCTGGGTTCTGTGCACCAGTCTCAGAGAGTTGTTCTATATATGGGGAATCAGGACCAAGTGCTGAGAGTATAGACCAGATATGTAGCTGTGAGCACTCGCTGGGTTGGTGCCTAGTTGAGGGGTTGGGAGACTGGGGATTGGGGAGCCAGAGGGCCCTGTTGGTTGCCAGACTGATGCCAGACCTGTTGCATCCACAGGACTGGGTAGGGAGTTGGTCACTGGGCTGGTGCTGGAGACTAGTGAGTGCTGGCCTGAGTGGGCCCTGGGAACCCACTGGGTGCTAGACCAGCTGGCTGGGTGAATCGAGAACAAGATGCCCTTACTTCCTCTTCCAGCCTCTGACCTGATATAGCCAGCCCCATCCATCCCACTTCAGGACTTTTGGAGCTAAGAAGAGCCCAGCTGTCTCCTGGCTCTGCAGCAAGATGATGGCTATTAGCACACTTAGCAGGAAGAGCTGGGTGTCACCAAATCTTCAGGCACCTTGATAATGGACTTCCAGGCCCTGGACAGTGTCCCTAAATGGAGATCGCTACATCCTGAGATGGTGGCTGCAGCAGCATACCTGAAGACATCTTGATATTGGGTTTCCAGGCCCTAGCTGGTGTCCTAAGAGGGAGGCTGCTGTGTTCAGAGATGGGGCAGCAGTGGCAGGCCCATAACACTGTTTGAGAAGGAAATGTTAATTATCCTGATATTATCACTACACACTGTATACATGTATTAACTTATACTGTACCCCTAATATGTATAATCATGTGTCCAAAAAAGCACTACATGCTTAATTCCAAAAAAATAAAGGAACAATATAAATATTAGAAACCAACTCTTTGGACACAGACATATGTGAATTTGTTGATTCAAAGGAAATGTCATAAAGATGATCAATAAGATCAGGAAAATGATACGTAAACAAATGCAAGTATTCACAAAGAGGAATGTTTCAAAAGAATAAAATATAATTTTGAGAGTTATGAAATGCAGCCACTGGATTGAGAAATTCACTAGAAAGGTTAAGCATCAGTCTTGATCAAATAAAAGCAGGAATCAAAGAATTGAAAGATTGTTCATTTTAAATTACCCGGCTAGTTGAGCAAAGAGAAAAAGGAAGAGGGAAGTAAATCTTGGGATCTTAAAGGATATCAACAAGCAGGTCAATAAACACTGTGAGGATAAGGTATAGAAGGGCAAAGTGTATATTGAAAGAAATAAAATGGCCCCAAACTTCCCATTTTGGAAGAAGGAAGTAGACATACAGTTTCAGAAAGCCCAATGGGCCCCAACAAGGAGAACCCAAAGAAAATCATACCAATATACATTATTATCAAATTGTCAAAAGAAAAAGAATTTTGAACACAGCAAGAGAAAAAATTAACTTATTACATATAAGGGCTTTCCACAGGACTGTCAATGAATTTCTTAGCAGAAATTTATAGACCAGAAGGATAATATATTCAAAGTATTAAAAGAAAACTGCCAAGCAAGAATACTATTTTCAATAAAAATTGTCCTGTAAAATTGAAGAAGAAATAGAGAATTTGAGATAAGCAAAAGTTGAGAGTTTATCTGCACTTGACTTGGCCTGCCTTACAAAAAGTGATAAAGTTAGTTTTTTCTCAGTTGAAACAATGAGACACTACCCAGTTACACAAAAGACATATGAAAGTACAAAGTTTAGGGATGAAGGTAAATATATTGACAAATAGAGGATACTGTAATGGTGGCAAGTAAATCACTTAACTGGTATGAAATTTAAAAGATAAGAATAAGATAAGTGTAACTCTAAGATGAGCAGTATATAAAGTTATAATATATGACTTCAATAACAAAGTTCAAGGTAGTAGAGAAGTAAAGAAGAATTTTTGTATGTGATTGAAGTTAGCAGTTTAAAATAGATTGTTTTATATATATTGTAAAAAATAAGATGTTTTGTATAAGTCCCATGATAATCACATAGAAAATGCCCAGAAAAGGTACACAAAATGAAAAAGGAATCAAAGTGTGTAACTATAAGAAAAGAATAAAACACAAAAGAGGAGAGGAAGAGAGGAAAAGAGTCACTAAAAAGCTACAGAACAGACAGAAAATTAACAAACTGGCAATAATAAGTCATTCCCCATCAGTGATTACTTTATATGTAGAAGGAAAAACTTCTCAAGCAAAAGACAGAGTGGGCCAGGCATTGTGGTTATACCTGTGATCCCAGATGCTTGGGAAACTGAGACAGGAGGGTCACAGTTCAGGGCTAGCCTTGGCAACTTGGTGAAAGCCTCTTTCAAAAATAAAAACTAATAAGAACTATTCATAGAGCTCAGTAATAGAGTGACTCTATAGGTTCAATCCCCAATACCAAAAAAAAGTGGCTGAATGATTAAAAATAAAAATCAGTATGCTATCTACAAAGTCTCTTGTAAGAGACTCATTTTATATTTAAGAACATACATAGGCTGAAAGTAAAAAATAATGGAAAAAGATATTCCAACAATTGTGTTTTTTTTAAGATCACCAAAATTGACAAACCCTTAGCTAAATTAAGGAGTAAAAGCAAAAAAGTGCAAGGCAGTCATAATTATTTCATGCAAAGTATACTTTAAGACAAAAACTGTTGAAAAGGACAAAGAAGGATATTATATAACGACAAAATGATTATCCACCAGAAACTAATATATAATATATATATTAAACCAATATCAGAGCTAAGTATATCAAGCAAGCTTTGATAGAACTGTAGAGCTGAAGGGATAAAAAACAATACAGTCATAGATTTCAGTACCACTTCCAAACATTGATAGAACGAGACACAAAACAATAAGGAAACAGAGGACTTGAACAACACTATACCAAATAGATTTAACAGATATATACATTCAGCCCCCTGTATTTACATATTCTGTTATCCACAGATTCAAACATCTGTAGAAAGAAAAATATCTAAAAGAAATAATTCCAGAAAGTTCCACAAAGCAAAACTTGAATGGGCCAACCAATGAGCATTGCGCCAAATCCTTGCTAATGAAGTAATGCATAGGCATACTCTACTGTAACCTTCCACCAATTTACAGATCTTCAGGTTCTCTTCAACACTCATTATGGAAGCATTCTTTGCCTCTTATTCATATACTGTGTACTTAGGCCTATGATAGTTGTGTTTATACTGAATATGACATTTTTCTTATCATTATTCCCAAGGCAATACTGTATAACAACTACTTATGCTCCATTTACTTTGTACTGCACACTGTAAGTAATCTAGAGATAATTTGAAATATGCAGGCTGATGTTTGTGGGTTATGTGCAAATACTACATTATTTTATAAAAGGGACCTGAGCATCAATGTATTTTTGTGTCCACCGTGGGTCCTGGACCCAATCCCCTATGGATACCAAGGGATGACTGTGAAGTACATTCCACCCAACAGGGATAGAATACACATTATTCTCAAGAGCACGTGGAACATTCTCCAGGATAGAAAGAACGTTAGGTCACGAAACAAGTCTTAACAAATTTAAGAAGATGGAAATCATAACAAGCATCTTTTCCAACCACAATGGAATGAAACTAGCAATAATAGTAAAAGGAACAATGGAAAATTCACAAGTATGTAGAAGTTAAACAACACAGTCCTGAACAACCAGTGGGTGAAAGAAGGAATCTAAAGAAAAACTGGAAAATAGCTTAAGACAAATAAAAGCAAAAAGCACAATATACCAAAATGTATACAGCAAAAACAGTACTAAGAGGAAGTTTATAGGGGTGAGCACTTATATCAAAAAAGATCTCAAACAACTTTAACTGTACACATGATGAAGCTAGAAGAGCAAAGAACAGCCCAGAGTACAGGAAAATGAAATAATGAAGATTAGAGCAGAAGTAAACAAAATAGGAAATAGGGAAAAAAATCAACAAAACTAAGAGTTTTAATTTTGGGTACTGGGAATTGAACCCAGGGGCACTTTACTCCACTGAGCTACATCCCCCATCCCTTTTTATTTTTTTATTTTGAGATCAGGTCTTGTGTAAGTTGCTTAGGGCCTCACTAAGTTGCTGAAGCTGGCCTCAAAATTGGGATCCTCCTGTCTCAGCCTCCTGAGCATCTGGGATTACAGGCATGTGTCACTGTGCCTGGCTTAAGAGTTAGTGTTTTTTTAAAAAGAAAATAAAAATTGGGAAATATTTAGCTGGACCAAGGACTAGATATTACAACTGATTTCTGCCACAGAAATGAGAATTTTGAGAAACTAGTATGAGCAGTTATATGCAAAAAAAATTAACCCAGAAGACAAGGATCAATTCCTAGAAACATACAGCCCACCAAGATCAATTCATGAAGAAACGCAAAATCTAAACAGAGTCATAACTAGTAAGACGATTGAATCAAATATATTTTTAAAAAATCTCCTGATAGAGAAAAGCCCAGGAGCATATGTTTTCAGTGAAAAAAATCTATCAAACATTTAAAGAAGCAAAATTTTTTCTTCTAAAAATACTGAAAAAGATGGAACAGATTCATTGTATGAAGTCAACATTACCTGATACCACAGCCAAAGACACTATATAGAATACTATAGACCATTATCCCTGATTAATATAGATGTAAACTTACCCAACAAAATACAAGCAAACCACATTTAAGAGGATGTTAAAAGGATCAGACACTATGAGCAAGTGGGATTTATCCCTGGGATGCAAGGATGGTTCATCATTTGAACATCCATCAATGTATTACATCCCATTAACAGAACAAAAGATAAAAAAATCATAGGATCATCTAAATAGATTCAGAAAAAAACCCTTGACAGACTCAAACACACTTCATAATAAAAAAATCACTCATCAAACTAGGAGTAGAAGAAAAATTATCTCAGCATAATAAAGCCCATGTATTAAAAACTCAAAGCTGACGTTGTACTCATTGCTGAAAACATTTTCACTGAGATCAAGAACAACATAAGGTTGCCCACTCTCACCACCTCTATTGAACATAATATTGGAAAACCTAGCTAATGCTGTTAGGCCAAAAAATTAAATAAAAGACAACCAAAGTGAAAAAGAAGAAATAAAATTATCTCTTTATACAGATGACATGATCATATGTGTAGAAATCTCTAAGGATAAAAAAAAACCCCTGAGAACTAATAAATTTAGACTTGGCAATCTTCAAAATCAATGTATAAAAATTAGTTGTTTTTGTACACCAAAAAACAAACAACCCCCCAAAGAACATTCCATTTAAAATAGCATCAAGAAGAATAAAATACTTGGCAATAAACTTAAGAAGGTGAAAGACTCATACACTGAAAGCTACAAGACATTATTGCAAGAAATTGAGGGAGACACAAATAAATGGAAAGACAATGTCTCATGTTATGGATTGGAAGGCTTTAATGTAGTCCAAACATCCAAATTCCTCAAGGGATCTACAGATTCAATGCACTTCCTCTCAAAATCCCAGTGGGAGTTGTTCAGAAATAGAAAAAAAAACAAAACACCAAAGTCCTACACTTCATCTGGAACCAAAGAATACTCCAAACAGCAGAAACAACCTCAAAAAAGAACAAACATGGATGCCTCATATTTCTTGACTAAAAAAATGTATTATAAAGCTAGAGTAATCAAAATAGTAATGACATTGCATAAAGGCAGACATTATAGACAAACAGAGAACAATAGAGAACCAAGAAATAAACCCATGCATGTGTGCTCACATGGTTTTTGACGAAAGTGCTAAAACAATGGGAAGAAGATAATTTGCAAAAGAATGAAATTAGACACAACATGCACAAAAATCAACTCAATAGATTAAAGACTTACACTAAAAACTCCTAGAAGAAAACATAAAGGAAAACCTTCACAAAATTGATCCTGAAAATTATTTCCTGGTACAACACCAAAAGCACAGGCAAGAAAAACCAAAAATAGACAAGTGGGACAACTTCGAATGAAGGAGGTGTGCAGCAGAGGAAACAATTAACAGAGTGAAAAGGCAGCCTACAAACTGGGAGGAAGTATTTGCAAGCTGTATATCTGATAAGGGATTAATGTCCAATTATGGGAAGGACTCCTAAAATTCCATTTAAAAACAATTAAAATGGGCTCAAGAAACCTCTGTGACCTAATTACAATCTTGTCATAAATTGAATTCCTGTGCCTGTCTCCTGGACATTGATGTGTATGCCATGGTTGTGTCAATCACTGTCCTGGACACTTAAGCATACATCTAGTTAATTTCTCAAATTGAGTAGACATTTCTTCAAAGAATACATACAGATGGACATTAGGTATATGAAAAGATGCCCAGCATCACTAATCATCATGGGAAATGTATTTCAACGCCACAGTAAGATAGCTTCCCATACCTGTTAGCATGGTGCCTACAAAAAAAATAAATAAAATAACCAGAAAATATAAAGTTTTGGTGAGGATATGGAGAAATTGGAGATCCTTGTGAATAGTCAATGGGAATATAAAATGGTGTTGCTGCTACTGGAAACAGTATGGAGTTTCCTTAAGAATTTTTAAATGAAACTACCATATGATTCTTCAGTCCCTCTCCTGATTATTTTAAAGAACTGGAATCAGAATCTTAAAGACATTTGCATTTCCATGTTCATTGTAGCATTAAACACAGTAACAAGATTTGAAAAAAATAAAACTAAAGTGAAATGCCTATCAAGGGATAAATGGATAAAGAAAATATGGTGTATACATGCAATAAAATATTATCCAACCATGAAAAAAGGAAATCTGTCATTTACAACAATGAGAGTCAACCTTCGGTACATTATGCCAAGTGAAGATAATCTAGTCACAGATGGATAAATAATTCGTGGTGACATTATATGAGATAGTTATAGTAGTTCAACTTATAGAAATAGAAAATAGAATGGTGGTTGCCAAGGGCTGGTGGAAGGGAAAATTGGGAAGTTGCTCTTCAATAGGTATAGTTTCAGTCTTGCAAGGTGAAAAAATTCCAGAGTTCTAATGAACATTTTGCTTATAGTTTGTAATACTGTATTCTATACTTCAAATTTTTAATAAAGTAAATTTCATGTTATGTATTTTTCACAGTAATAATCTTTAAAAAGTAAGCTTTCAGATCCATGAAAACAAGTAAAAATAAACAGGGTTTGGGATATAAATTCAATGTCCACTGTGTTCCAAATATTTGAGTTGGTTTTGAGAAGGACTCCAGAATTATTCTGCTATGAAAAGTGAGTAAATGGAAACATAAAAAGATATTTGCAAAGGTTCTGTCCGAAGTAGACAGAATTTGGTACATATATAGGAACAAAAATACAAAGGCTCTAATTCCACTGCCAACCTTACCCACCCTATTAGGAGGCAGTACCGAATTTAGGAAAAACTCTTTAAGGCATTACCCTACAAGTAACACCTTCCTAACACCTTTCACCCAAAGTCATGGGTAAAATTCAAAGGATGGCTTCCTGCAGTGACATCCTTTCCACAGTGCAGCCTGGTGGAATGATGAAGTGGGGATGGATTGACTTGGCTTTGCAAGCAAGAAATGACAGCAGAATCAGTATGCATTGGCTGGGTTCCTCAGGTGTCTCGCTTGTCACTTTTAGTAGAACAACTTGCATTTGAACATTGTCTTGCAGGCAGAATGTGTGGTTAATGGATTTTGGTGTCCTGACTGTATAGTCTGATTTTTCATTTGAAGAAACTTTGGTGACCTAAATGCGATCTTGACATAAGTTGAATTCCCGTGCCTGTCTTCTGGGCATTGATGTGTATGCCATGGTTGTATCAGTCACTGTCCTGGACACTTAAGCACATATCTAGTCAATTTCCCAAAGCCCATCTTCTTTTGAATTTGCTATCTTGGTAGTTTAGGCAATTAATTTATTTGTGTTTTGATAGACAATAGCAATTTCACCACAGTGAATTTCAAAATTTCCAAGCTACATGCTTCTTGAGGGCAGTGTCTTCTTAATCTGTCTCACTCACCTCTGCATCCCCAGAGTCCAAAATAGTCCCAGAAGCACAACATATACACAGCAAATATTTTTTAAATTAATGAATACATGGCTCATTATTTATAACCTATTTGGATTTTCTTAATTTTGTATTGGACTTTTAAAAATCAGTTGGCTTTAAATTTGGGTTCTCCAAGAAACAACATTTTTAAAGATATTTGATTATGCTTTGTTACTACTTCTTTTGTGTTTGCTTTTATGTGAAAAATTATAAAAATAATAATTATCTTCTTTATATCCTTCTTGAAACTCCTGAAATTCTATCTTCTCTAGAAATCTTTATCTAAGACTCATGTTGAAATGATTAAACAGAGCAACTGAAAAATCAGATTTTTCTTTTATCTTGATTAAAGTTTAGTATTTACTATATTTTATACCTAATAGTTATATAAAAATATCCATTCTAATTAGGAAAAGGGAAGACAAAGTGCTGGTAATAATTGAGAATAAATTGATAGGTAGGTAGAGAATTAGGCTATTAGATAATCTTGATTGTAACAAACTCTTGTTACCCTTGTTCAACCACCAAACAACTAGACTAACATACTAAAAAATATGAGGTAGATATTGCTATTGTTTAGTCCTGTCTTCACTATATTTTGTAATTTTTAAACACCTAGTTGGGAAGGGAAATATAGCTGTTTAGTTTGTATTTTACCCAGAAAAGTACATTAAAAACACTTAGAAGATTTGGTGATGTTTTATGTATGTTTCCTATTGATTTTCCCAGCCCTGCTACATTAGGGAAAAGGTAATTTCCCCCCTTAGTGGTCGCTGTGTTATACATTAGTAGGAGCTGATTTGTCTTATTTGGCTTAGAAAAAACTACTAGACTTCTTTAGGGGCTATTCATAAATGTTGAAGTAATTGGCGATGAAGTACTTGCAGTTTTTAAAAAGATTGTAAAAGTTTTGAGAGACATATTATGATAAAAAATAATTTGAAACAATTTAAAATTAAAACTTCATGAATAAAATATTACAATTCTTTATGCTAATGATTGTACAATAGGAAGCAACCTAACTTCCTGAAATAGGGAAACTTTATTTACATAGTAAATATAGATCAGCAAATATGTTAGGCACTTTATATATGTCAAATCATTTAATATCTAAAATCAATGTATAAGCTAAATGCAGTAAGTATAAGCTCAGGATGAAGTTAGATTCCTCGAGGCCACATTGCTGATGGGAAGCTGTCAGAAGATGGGAATATTCTTTCCACTAAGCTCTTCAGCAGACAGAATCACTGCAAAGACTGGAGACTTAGGCAGCAATGTGACAATATCCCATTGATAAGTGAAAAAGCTGGGTGTAGCATTGTACATCATGTTTCTGTTACAACTTAGTTAAAAAATATTTGAGTTAAAAGATCAGAGTAAAATATTCTGAAGATTTTTTTAGTGTTTGCATTGGGCTGGTTGAATTCTCCGCAGCGTTTTCCCCTTTATTTTGTAAAACATCTGCAAGTTCAGTTAAGCTGCTTTCCAATCAAGTATCATTTAGAGTAGTGTCTGTGGTCCGTTTAGCTCATCCTTCAGTGTATCTGAGTCTTACTGTCTCTTTGTGTGCTTCCTAAAAGATTTTTATAGTCATTTGAGCTTGTATTCTTTTTTTTTTCTTTTAAAATTCCAGATCATCAAGTTATTGGATGGAAAACGATCTCAAACCGTGGGAATCTTGATATCTAGTTTACATTTAGAAATGAAGGATATCCAGCAGGGTAAGTCTTTTCCATCATTTTTTTTTACAATTTTTAGATTTTTAAAACATTTATCATAGAATTTTGAACATATACAAAATTAAAATGTCATAATGAATTCATGAATCCAATGCCCAGCTACATATCCATCTCCTCACTTTTGTTTCTGTCTCCAGCACCCTCTCTACCACCAACTGGATTATTATGAGGCAAATCTCAGATATTTTATAATTCATCTGCTAAAAATATTTGTACTAGCCATAAAAGATAAGGACACTTTTTCAAACATAACTCTAGTGTCATATGATGCCTTTCAAAAGAAAAATAACAGTTTCTCAGTGTCCTCACATCTGTGGTTGTAGTTTCCCTGGTTGTTCCTATACTCGTTAATTTGCCCATTCATTTACAGTTATTTTGGATGAGGATCCAAACAGATGTTCTGCATTGCCATTGATGTGTCTCTCAAGTTTCTTTTAATCTGAAGTTTTCTCCTCCCCATCTTCTTTTTGTGTTTTTTTTTTCCCTTGTAATTCATTCATTGAAGACAGAAGGTTACTTGTCCTGTATATATTTCCTTTTTTTTTTTATTTTGCTGATTACATTACTGTGCAATTAAGTTTCTCTGTCCAATGTGTTTTCTGTATACTGCTAATTTGACCTAGAAGCTTAATCTGAGTGGTGGAAGAATACTTCATAGATGTTATTGTATATTCCATCAAGAAGTATATAATATTGTCTATGACACTAGTAGGCACTGGTGATCTTTGCTCAGATTGTTTCTTTAGAAGTCTGCAAAATAGCAATGTACTAATTTAATCATTTCTTCCTCATTGGCTGAATACATCTGTAGAGAAATACTTTTATCAACCATGTGGTTACATCATTGTCTCTTAATCACTTTGTTGTTGGTGATGGTGTGGTTCTTTTTCCCTACTTGGTTATCTTTGGCTCAGTTTTAAATAAAAGACATTTATAAAAGAAAAAAAAATATTTTTGTGTACTTCTCTGGATTTCTAGAAAAGGGAATCAAAAGCCATCATACTTTTTTAAAAATTTGTATCTTTCATTAGAACAATGTTCCCTTTTCTCAGTAATAAATTAAATGTAAATCTTAATTTTGGCATGTCACTTACAATGTTTTCTGAGTGGACTACAATCTTTAAGGTGGCTTCAGTAGAATTAAGCGTTGGTTTAACAGTGGGAGCACTCTGAAGCTACCCCACCCTTCGGTTTTTCTTGGTGTTGCTTGTTCCTTTTTACCCTGTGACTCAGCCACTCCTGAAGGCCTAAACCAAGAGGCTCTTGAGATCCTTTCACATGCTGCTTTTCCTTTTAAAGTAGCTTTCTCAGGGGCTTAAAATTTTGCTGTATTATAAAAGATTTTAAATTCCACAAAAGGCTGGAAATATGGATATCCAAAGTAAATGACAGTTACAAGTATTTGGATAAGTGAAACGTTTTTAACATTTATGTTCAACAGTAGAACTGAATATATAAGTATGAATATTAAACCTTGGGAAACATTGTGGTAACTAGATTTCTTTGACTTTGGGGCACTAGGATTCTTCAGTGACTTTAGAAAGATCTAAAGTTAGGTCTTCTAGGAGAAGTATTCAAATCAGGAGAATGTGATGCTACGGCAAAGAAAAAAAGGGAAGAAAGGAAAAAAAATTCTGCAGGGGAGTTGGTAGTCTTGTGGTGGGAAAGTAACTCTCTGAGGCAGTCATTGCAATGAGAAGGGGATTCTGCAGGTGTGGTGGGAGAGTCTTGTTGTGAACAACATGTCTCGCCAGGTGTGCTTGGTTTCACCACCATGGCCTTTATGCAGTTCCTATTAGCCATGTCCTGCTTCAGGATGACAGATTGCCACATGAACAAGGGTCATTCTAGCCCCATGATACTGTAGTTCACTGCTCAGGATCATAAACCTTCCCATGGAATTCCAGCCTCATTGGCTCAATATTCATTGTAAGTTGAGTAAAAATTATTTCACCCAGACCTTTCCAAGATTCTACTTTGGGCAAGAACATGCCTTTGTGAAGCAAAAACCAACTCTTATTTCAGCATTGGAGATGCAAACTGGCATCACATAAATCTAAGTAGTGCGAGCATGATTTTAGCTCTTCCGTCTGCCTCAGGCACCTATGTATCCACTACAGAGTTGGCTCCTAAGTTCTAAAAAATAATCTCCATTCCATTTTTTCCTTTAGCAATGTATTCCAGATGAACCCTTGACTGACACTGGCACGTGGAGGTCACTAAGAGTCAGGGCTTTGTCAGTTATATTTCATTCTGAATCCATGTCTGGTCATAAATGGAATGTGCTTGGCCTTGTGTTGTCATTCTGTTGAAAGGACTCCCTGTGCTGAGGTTGGCCTGAAACATTTACTTTTATGTGAGGGGAGATGTGATTGGAGGTGGCCAGCTGGCAGCCAGGCAGTCTCACAGTGTATCAGCCTTGGTGAAATGACCATACTTCAGAAGCCTCTGGTTTATTCCTAAGCCTTCTGGTCATATATTCATCTTTGTCAGGGCACAAAGACCAGAGGCATTAACTCACATTTTCCAAACTTACAAGAAGCTGATATATAAACCAGAACCCTAGTTTGTTCACTTAGGGAGGAGAATATTTCTTTGTTATGAATAAAGTATCTTATCTGCTCAATGTTTTCTCCATCACTTGTCTCTGTGTGGCATTGTATCTCTTCCTGATGTTTTCCCCACGAAAATGCAGTCTCCTTCACCCTATCCCTATCATGTGCATAGCACACAGTGAGTGTGTTTTGAATGGATGAGCAGAGGGATCAATGAGAAGAGACAGGAAGGTATGAGTAGAAAGGAACAGTTCTGATTCTTGGAAATGCCTGATTCTTATAAAAAATATTATTCTGTTTGTAGGAACAGAAGTACCTACGGGTATCCTGAAGAGCTTCAAGCATTCCAGTTTTCTAAATAACAATTTTGACATTTCAATCTTGTCTTGCTGGGATTACAGCTTTGTCATCTTGATAAGAGTTTTAAGTATTTCAGTACAAAGGTACCTCCCACAAATAGATGAGATCGATAATCTGGCTTTTACTGGTCTAGGTCTTTTTTTTTCCTTCCACTTTTTTTATGGGCACATTATAAGTTGTACATAACAATGGTATTTGTTGTTACATATCATATATGCACATAATTAAACAACTTAATTTAGCCAATATCACTGCCCAGCAATTTCCCCTTCTCTCCCCACCTCCCGTCCCTTGACCTCTTTCCTCTACTGATCTCCTTTTGATTTTCATGAGATCTCCCCCTCTTTCTTTTCCTTTTTCTTTTCTAGGTTCTGCATATGAGAGAAACATACAACCCTTGACCTTCTGAGTTTGACTTATTTTGCTTAACATAATGGTCTCTAGTTTTATTCATTTTCCTGAAAACTGGACCAGTTCTTAAAGAGCAACCTGGTTTTTCTTATTGGTATGGTGAGCACTACTCTATGTGGTCCACTAGGGCGGTCTGTCTACAGTGTACATTCAGGAAGTGAAATTTTGCAATTCTATGTTCAAGCTCTTGTGGTTAATAAATAACAACCAGTTTTTGTACCTTTATGTTATGTTTATTTGCTTTCTAGGAAGTTCTCTGATTAAGTATTGCTTACAACTAATTGGTCTAATGCATCATGTATTAAAGCCATATATTCAAATGTTTGTTAAATTTAATTTGATTATTTTAATAGACTAAGCCTTAGTCTATATAGAATCAGAATGTCACATATTCCATTCTGGTGCATTTGGGTAAAACTAACTGCCTGTCTTTAACATGTATTAAATGCCAGCTCTTATCAGGCACCATGATTTCAACAACATTTAAAATTTTAAGTATAACATTTTGGAAAGCTCACACGATGGTGGGAGGGGATGTACAAGCAGCCAAGACTGCAGTAGAGTGGGCTATGAAATAACAGAAATATCTTTACTCTTCACGTACAACTTTAGATGAGTCTTAGAGGATGAGTTCTTACACACAGAGACAGAGCTCTTCGCCTAGAGGAAAGAACAGGAAATAAGACTTGCAAAAGGGGACACAACTTACATGTACAGAATGCATAAGAATGTGGTTTGTTTCAGGGGTAAGGCTGGAAAAACAAGCAGCATCCAAAACAGGAAGGGCCCAGAATGTCATCACATGAAGTCTGGACCTTTTGCATCAGTGCCAGAGATAAGATCTTTTAGGGGAACAGTGCTGACTGATTGTGAGTGCAGTAGTGTCTCTGAGACCGACCTTGAAGGCCCTATGTGCTCTGTATCTCTAACTTCCTTCCCTTTGCTCCTCTAGCCTTCCTGCCCACTGCACTTCTAGCTAGCCACAGTGATCATCTTTGATTCCTTGAAAAGGGCAAGTTCTTCCCTCCTTTTGTATCTTTGGATGCATAGTACATTGTCTCTATCTGGAATGCTCTATACAGCTAGCTTTTTCTTTAATGTAGGTTTCAGCTTAAATGTCACCTCAAAAAAGGCCTTCTCACATCCTTGCTTCCTAATAGAACTCATCCTAAGTTAATTATCTCACTTTCTCCCTACTTAATGTTGTATTCAAGTATCTGCTTATGTTCTTATTTACATCAACTACCAGAACATTAGCTCCGAGATGGAGACTGCTTTTTGATATGTCCCCAGCACCTTGCACTTGATTCCAGCATACAGGTGCTGATCTAAGTGCCTGTTGGATGAATAAACAAAAATGAAATTAAAGGAGGATAAGTCTGCTAGAAAGAGTTTGCAACTGTTCAGATGATAAGTGATAAAGGCCAGAACTAAGACTGCATCTATAGAAATGTACTGCAGAGAGTGATGAAGAAGAAATTCAGCCGGCACCCTTAGATTTTGGATTCAGCAAGAGTGTGCATAATGATACAAAACTTGAAAAGTAGAAATGTAGAACAAAAGCAGTTTAATGAATATAACTAGAGATCATTATGTTAATGGCAGTAGGTGGATAAGGCTAGGTGAGACATAAAATAAACCTCAAAGAGGAACCTCTACCTGGTTCTCTTTACCCAAAGAGATGTTTGACATCTTTCAGAACAAAGCCAAATCCTCATATACTGCCTGAAATCTAAAACTCTGAATCACCAAAGGAAAGCCTTGGTTGTTGGAGAGAATGGTTCCAGGAGGCTGACCATCCTGCCCACAGAGCCTGGACAGATTCCGAATAAGTGACTGCTGGTGTTCCATCTGCTAGATGGGATGACTTATATTTAAAAGCATTTGGCATCTGTGGACACAGCAACTGCCTATCATGATTGAAAATGAGTGTTTTCATTCCACATTAGTGATTTCCTCTAATTCTGTCCCAGGGGATATGGAAAATTGCTGTTGACTATTCTTGATATAAACCTCCATATGCATTGCCACACACTAGGTGCCAGAAACCTCCTGGCATTCGTGTGGAATTTCCCGTACACTCAGAATTCATATTTATAATATTTAATCTAACATCAAAATAAAACATTTTTCACTTTAGTTTCTACCAGTCCAGAGTCTCAGCCTGAGCATTCAGCTGCATCATAACCTATCTTTCTGTTGAGGAATCTCAGTACAAGAAAGGGATACTGATTGGTTATTTTATGCTCAAGAGACCAAAACCCAGATCTGAGAATGCCCTCTGGACCTTATCTGTTTTGGCCTTAATAATATCTAAAATCTTATGTCCAGATTTATGGGAGCTGTCTAAAACATAATAGATTTGGTCAGACATCTGAAATTGACCACAATTTATTTAGGACTTTCCTGAGGAAAATCTCACTCTAGCCTAGAGAAGTCACTACTCAAAAGGCATTTCACTTCCAAAATTTTTTATAGTGTACCCTACCAGTAAAAAGTTTTAGAGCATGGTTTTCCAAGATATGTTTTTTAAAATGTGTATGTTACATAAATGCATTACAAAATTTACATGCTCATTTTAAAACAGGGAAATCTGAATTAAAATGAGATCAATAATACTTTTAAATGCCTTGCTAATTTTGATGGTTTCTGGTTCTCATTAACCTAACACAATTAGGACAAGGCTCATTGTTGACAATAGTGAATCTAAACCCACATTTTAGATAGTCTTCTTGATAATTTTTTTAATTAATGTTCACAGAGCTCAACTTCTTAGCAGATCTACTGTGACCATCCTTACTTTTACTCTGTTCTGTGTCTGACAAAGAGCTTGTGCTCACCATCATCTACTCTATCATTTTCTTATTTTGATAGATATAAGTCTATAGTTGTTTTTTTTTTTTCAGGAATCTTGACTTCAGCTTATTTATTTTGTGAAATTCGGCTGAAAGCAGAGTTTAGAATCAAAAAACTTACTTTAATTTCCCCCTCAAGTCTCATAGTATGTCAAAAACAAAGGAGGAGTGGATGTCATACATGAAGGAGGTTACTCTCTAAGTGACATCATCATGTCACTCAGTGAATGGGCCAGTGTCAATAAACTCATTAAAAATATATATATATGTTAAAATTTTTTAATAAAATAAACATAAATAGTAGCTCTATCATTTCCTTTTTCTTCCCCACTTTTTCTTCCTCTCTAAAACACCTGAGCAGCAGGACTTCACCCACCTCTTTCTAAACCATTATACATTCTTTAACTTGCAGAGCTGAGACCAACAAGCAGAGGGTGGCATTTCTTTGTACTTTACCTTCAGGCATCTGGCTGAGACCATCCAATCTGCCTGGAATGTAATTTCAGCTTAAAAGAACCAGAACTAATGGAAGAACAGAAGCCGCTTAACCCGAACGTTTCTCATTCCACTGGCCTTCAGAGAACAGAGGGGATAAGGGAGAGGAAGTTTTGTGAATTCTGTGCTCTGTGCACTTCTTTAAGGTTTGAACCATGAGCAATTTTAATTGTACCTCTAAAGTGGCTCCTTGGCCACCTTCAGGTATAGTACATGCCTAGACTTAAGCGAGAATTATGATTTTTGCTCTGTGAGATTGAGTGATTTTGAGAATTTGGAATAGATTAGCAAAATACTCCTTGTTTATAGGAGTTTTATGAGGTAAGTGTCATTTTTTTCCACCTCTGAACATCTCCCTTTTTATCTTTTTACATTCACCTTTCATTCCATGGATACCTGAATTAAGGTCTCTACTTAGTCATATAACAGTGTAGTTAAGGTTAGAAACTATGTTCCCTTGATATTTTTTATCCTCTGTGTTTCTGGAAGCAACTTTTGTTTGTGCTCTTTCATTTTTCTGTATGAGCTTTTGCTTCCCTGGGTTTTGTCATGGTTGTAATAGCTAATAGCAATTAATTATTAATCCTTCTAATGTGGTGGACAGAGGTTCCTTTGAGCTGCTTCCTAACTGGTCCCTCAAGCATTTCATTTGGATACTGGCATCCAGCAAAAGTTCTTGCACATCTTTGTCTGCATAGGTGAGCCTGGCACCTATCACAGGTAGATCATAGTGCCAGTTGGGGGAAATCAAGGCATACTGAAGAGAGGTTCTGGGGGATTTGGGACTACTATAAAGAGCTGTGGTCTCAGAGCACTTCTGGGAGCAAGTCCTGTCCGCTGGCCTCTTTGCATCTCTCTCTACCTGCCCGGCCTTTCATGTTTTGTACTTTTATCTTGGATTTGGTCTTCCTTCTGAGTGATGGGCTCATTATTGGGTATTGAGACTGTGGAAAGATGTTCCAGATCCCTTTCTCTTCAACTTTCAGATTGTATCATTGCCTCCTTTCATGAACCCCATGTTTTCTTTCTTTTTCCTTGGTAGAGGTTGGGACAATAAGTTTGTTAGAGTTTTGGGGGATAGGTTATGCAGGATTTTAAAAAACTGTCTTGTGTTACTTACCTCATTCTGTTTTCTTTTCCTTAGCAATTGAGCTTTTTATTGAGGCCTTAAAAACTGACTGTAATTTGGATAAAACATTTAAGTTTTACATTGGCTAATTGGAAGTGAACATTGTCAACAAATAATTTTCATTAGTAGAGTCAAATAATCCTATCAGCCTTTGCTTTGTTGGGCTGGAAATAGATTGAATCCATGTACAAGAATTATTAAACACTAGTTTGTGCAAGGCAATCGTGTCAGCTACCTAAGGGAATACAAAAAAGAAGAAATGGGTTGTATCAGAATTATTCTTAAAATCAATATTGGCCAAAACCTGATGAACCAACCCAATCCTGTGAGATCTTCCACATGTCAGATGACCAGATTTCTCTTGGCTAATTTAAACAGGCTAAGATGTGCATCTTCTCTACCCTGGTCTCCCTCCTTTGCCACCTAAAGGTGGCTTTTTCCCTCTAAAAGAATAATGTCCTAAGTGACTTTGCTTGTTTTTTTTAATAATTAGAATTATTTTTTAATAATTAGAAGCAAGCACATTTTTTGTTTATCTGAACGTGGTACACTTGGAGATAGAAAAGTGTTCAGAGTTAAAAAATGGGAAAGGCAGCGGAGCACAACAGACACTAGGATGGCAATTTGTAAATCAATGGATGTGTAACTGATGTGATTCTGCAATCTGTGTATGGGGTGAAGGTGGGAGTTCATAACCCACTTGAATCAAAGTGTCAAATATGATATGCCAAGAAATTTGTAACGTTTTGAACAACCCACAATAAAAAATTTAAAAAAAAATAAATAAAAAGAAGAAAAGACAAAAACAGGCATATACGCACACTTACAACTGAAAAATGATTATATGTTTAAAGTCATACATCAGAGTATTTAGGATTTCCTATGTATGATCATCTCTTCTTTTCACCTGGATTTTCTTCCCCTTGTGGTGAAGGTGCTAATGAGCAAAGAAATGGGAAAGGTAATCAGCCAGAGGGAGGAGAAGAATCAAAGACCTAGATAATTCACAAACTGGAAAATGAGCTCTTAACTAATCAAGACTGGATTGTAAATAGGATAGAAAGAATTTATCTCTGGTATTGGCCTGAATAGCATTTCTACCCAATCCAAGAAAGTATTTGTGAATTTCACAGTTGGCTATTTTTTTTCTCCCTTTGAGATTTTTTTTTTCTGAACTAATTATCCATTGTGTACATGAAGCAAAGAAATAACTTATCGTTAAAGTCATTTTTGAGGTGGATATTTCACTTTGCATGTTGTTAAAATGCCTAGGGCATTAATAAGGAATGAGTTAACTTTATTAATACAGCTTCTTTGGGGAGTTTCTGATCTATATACTGATCACCCAAAAGGAAAATTTCTGTAATATTTTATTCATGCAAAATTTAGGGGAGTAACTAGATTGACTAATCTTTCCATAATAAATAATTTAATTAAAAAAAAATGGCTGGAGGGCTAAAAGAATTCCTGTTGCTCTTCCCACTTACCCTTGTGAAAAGCCAGCTCTGAGCTGGAGAGGGAATTTACCTATTGTGTGAGACCCTGACCCTGCGCATGTGCCTAAAGCAGGCACATAGTTTTTATGTGTGCCTGTTAGTTTGAATTTGTGATACTGATCTGCTTTTTGTCCCTGCTGACGGTTATTATATCTTAATGGGCGAAACACTACTCTAATGATCCTTGTGTATATAATTCTTGTAGTACAGAGCAGGCACCAGAGGACCACATAAAAATGTTTGCCTCAATTTCCCTGCAAAAAAGAAGCCCAGAAACCAGACTTGACCAAGTAACAGATTTTTAAAGGTAAAGGACCCCAATAAAATTACCAGCTTTTCACAGCGTGTGTCTACTTCCTTTCGACATATTGTGAGGTGTAGGTGAAATATTCTAACTGAACTGACAGTGTGAGCGGGGACAACTAAGGAGGGAGGGAGATAAAAGTAAAACCCACCAGGAATGATTGATATTGCAGTGGCAATGAGTTGTTGGGGTCTCCCTTTTGTGGATTTGACACTTCACCTTTCTGACACCATCTGCAGAAGTGTAGGAATAATGAGCCCTGTACTATGGAGCAAAAGCTAGTATTACTTTGAATTACTGTATCAAGGCTTTTAGGGCTTGCTTTAGAATTGTGTGGGTGTATATTTGTAGATTCTGTTTTTGGAATGAAAGATATGAATTGTGTGCTGTGTGTAAAATAGACAAGAGTGTATTTTTATAATATAAAATAGAGAGAGCCAGCTGATCATTTGCAACTCTAAAAATATTTTAATCAAAGATTTCTTTCCACATTGTGATGATAATTAATTGGTTTATGTAATGGCTTATAAGTTTTATGGTAAGGACTTTAAAGAATGACTTAAATCAGAGAGCATTTATTGTTTCTCACATACATTCTCACAGTATTTTAGGATAGAATTGTCAGGTATGGATACTGGCCCCTTAGGGATCTAAAACTACATTCGATGAAAAGGAACTGCAATTATGTACATGTAAGACAATTCTCCCAGGAGTCTTAGGACTTATGAGTTTTTATTTTTTAGATCTATGCCATTATTTTAACCTTCCTTGGATACTGTGTAAGATAGAAACAATAGAAACAGTTTCATTTCCTTGAGCTCCTGGGCTCAACCAGGTGATCAATCACTTGATATTGCTGCTTCCACCTTTGAATTTTATTGTACTTTTTAAATTTTATTTTTAAGATCTGTATATGGAAGAGAAGAGTCCTCAACGAAAACTTGGCCTTAATCCTAAATTAATCCCTTTGCTACTCTTTCCTTTACCAATTCCCTTTCCTATATTGCCTCCTTCCTCCCCAGACCCTGGGAGGAAGAACACTCACATCTGCTCTTGTGTTCTTCCACCTGCTTCTGTGGGTGAGGCACAGAGCTCTTCCCCTGATTTGAGCCTGAAAGCCCCTGAGCCATTTAATGATATTCCTATAGAGTATTCCACAGTGTATCTCCTTTGCCTTGCCCTTCTGTCATCACTATTCGGGTTTTTGCTAGCTCTTGACCACAGCAATAGGTTCCAAGCGGATCTTCCCAAAAATCTGATTTTCCCTGAATAATATAACTGTTTAATGCACTTCCCAGCTCAAAAGTGCTCAAAAACTCTCTGAGGTATATCAAGTGCATTACAGACTCTTCATCATGGCTTTCAAAATTCTACAATTTCTTGTCTCAAACTATGTTTGGAGGCTATCTCCCTAGTCCTTTTAATTTATTCTCTTGAGGCCAAAATTCCTGCCATTGCCAGAAGGTTCCATCAACCTGTTTGTATCTTCTTTCACATGGAATGTATTACAATCTTCCAGTGATGTTGATGGGCACTTACTGTAAATTTACAAATTGTCACTGCTTGAATGAGTGTGCCTGAATTAATGATGATTAGCAATGGGTGTTTCAAGTGACTGCCTGAGGGAATCTACCAATTTACTCTTAACCTTTTCCCCCAAGCTGATATTGCTATTTACAAAATTTTTTGAAGGTTAGAATGATGGGAAAGATATTTTCCTTGATTCATTCTTTAATAAAGAGAAAATTTTTTTATTAAACTAAAATATTTTTGTTATACTATATTCAGACAACCCGGGTATCCACACTGAATGTGTGAGTGGAGAATATGACTATGCAACTCTACTGACTAAGCCTAAAGTTTTGAACAGGAACACATCGAGAAGGAATAAACATCCTTAATTCAAATAAAAACCTCGCCCCATAATATAATACTTTCATCTGTTAAAATCTTATCTACCTGCAAAAAGTCTCTGTGTTCTTTTTCTGTAAGACCTCATGTCCTCTTTGTCAAGAAACTGTTTCTCACATCCACCTGAAAGACTCATCCTTTGGGGATCTTGGGGTACACGTCACACCCACCCATGTTTATTTTGTATCTATTGCACTTCAGTGGAAGTTGGAGTCACCCAGGTACTACGGTGGGATCTGTAGTCATCCAGGTGCATGAGGTAGCTTTCTCTGACTATAAGCTCTCACCATCTGGTGGAGGAAGGAGACTGTTACTGTGATACTGATTCTTAAAATCACTGTCTTCACCCTGTGTAAAATACGGGTGAGCTGCCATGGCAGAGGAAAAGATGGAGGAGTTAATGGTCTGAAGGTCAAGGGGTGTCCTTCCAGGGCAGCAAACCTTTGACCTCTGGGCCCTGGAAGATGAGGTGTGGAAAGGGAGAAAGGCAGGGCATGTTCAGGAATGGGGAGTTGCACAATGTGGCTGGGGCCTAAGGAGCGTGGAAATAGTAGAAGAGGAGATTGGAAATGCAGTTTGGGGTCAGGCCAAGGAGTGTGAACTTCACCAAGTATTTAAAGGAGTGACATCTAGGGTGTTTTAAACATCAAAATAAAACTTCAAATCTCATGTTTTAAAAAGTTAATTCTAGTGATACAATGAAAGATGGATTGGTAGGAAAGATGGATTCAAGATAAAAATTAGGTTAACTTTTTCAGATCCAGAAGTATCTTATATTTCCTTTAAGACCTGTGATACATCTGGGTTTTATAATTTAGAGATATTTGTACCTATTCCTATCCTATTAATAAATTGGGTCTTGTCTAAAGTTGGGTCTTGTCTGGGGTCTTAAAAGACCAAGAGGGTTTTGTAGCAACTTCTATTTGAAACATCCAAGAATTATGGGAAGTTAGATTTTATATTATAAATATATAAATACTAGTAGTTGTAGTTTTTTTGTCTAAATCTTTCCAGATGATAAAGGAGATAAGGCATTTACTAACATTAAAACACATTAACAATGTGTATATTTGAAATCATAATAGTCACTCATGCCTTGCTCTATGTGCTATGCCAAGCATATATATGAGGTCACTTTGTGTTTTCAGTAAGTTTACTGTATGCATTTTACAAATATGCTGAAGTCCAGACAATTTAACATGACATGTCAGGAACAGCATCATGTAGTAAATTTTTCTCTGTTCATGAGTCTGGTTTTTGGTTGTTTTTTTTTTTTTTTATTGTTTGTTTGTTTTTTTTTTTTTTGCATTGCTAGTTATCAAACCCAGGGCCTCATGTGTGCTGAGCAAGCCCTCTACCTCTGAGCTACATCCCCAGCCTGAGTCATCTCGGTCTTTCTTTGTACCTTATATGTGTTCCTTCTTCAAAAACAGGAACTTGCTTTTGCTGTTACCTCTTCCTGGCAGGTTCTTTACCTAGATATTTACAAAACTGACCTCTGCAGTCTTTTGTGTTACCTACTGCAAGAAGCCTTCCTTTTGTACATCCTATGTAGTGTTGCACATTTCTCTAGTCCACTTTCTTTAAGGTATATTGTTATTGGAAATTATGTATTTACTTGTTTAGTGTCTGTCCCCAATCTTAGGATATCAATTTCATGAGATCAAGTACTTTGAATGTCTTATACACCTCTGAATTACATGTCAAAGCATTTGAGAAAGCAGTTTCTGGAACTTAGTGTACATTCAACAACTCTCAATGTGGAGGCTGGTTGGGTGAATGGATGCATAAACATCTGCAGAGTCCAGGCTTATTTCTGGTCCCAATCTCTAGGTATTTTCATTTTGCTGCCTGGCACCTTGGAATATAATCCTTTGAACTATGTATCTGGGATCAAGGTGGGTAAACTTTTAAGATCAAGTACTTGCTCACTAAGGGAAAGAAAAGATCATTCTCATGAAACCATATTACTTAAATTAAGCATGTAGTTCATAATACCTGGGAAGTGTGATTAGATTAGAAGCAAACACATTTCTGACAAATTATTTCTAGAATTTTACTTACCTTTTCTTATGTATTCTTGCTGACTGAATTTTGTGGAATATTGGAATTGGCATAATTCTTGTCTTGTTTTTCTTTATTTTTTAAAAGCTCAGACATTTTAACAGGCCTATCTAATATATTAGTGAATTCAGTTGATCTCCACACACAAAATACCAGTCCTGAGAGCATAAACTCTTTCTTTCCTCAAACTCCATTTTTCTTTTGTGGTGTAATATTGGCCTTTTGGAAATATACTTTCCTTGGTCTTGGTGGAGTCTGAGATGACTGATTTTGTCACAAACACATCTTCTCCTCTCTTCTCACCATCCACATATCTAGGAGTAGCTTGCTGTTTAACAACTAAGTCAGAGATAATGGCCTGTGAAAGAATCTTAAGTATATTTCTCAGTATTTTGTGAAGTAACATGATCTTAGCTCAGTTAATTAATTTTGTTAAAATTGTATGAAGGGGTTCATACAATTGTAAAATAATTCAAAGGCAATCTGCCCTTTACCTTGATCCCTACCTTCTCCAAAAACATGGTGTAATGGAAATGAACAGAATAATGGTTGACAAGCAAAATTTTAAGGCATTCTAAATATCACTGGTTGGTTTAATAAAATTAATTAGCCTGCCACGGAGAAAATTTACTAGCGTGCTGGTTAATTTCACAATGTAAAGTCAGGGAAGGGAGCTAGGGTTGAGGGAACAAACCTTATTAGTTTTGAATAATTATTTAAAGATGTGGGCCTGCCAATTTCAAACACTTTGATAGCCAAATCCATTAAGGTTTTAAAATCTCCATGTCTGTATCCCTGCATATGCAGGAAGGAACCTCTCCAGATGAAATAATAAGCATATTAGTTAACTGCTAAATGATTCATTTAAGATACAAACAACAAGTAGAATCCTAATGAAACCATAGGACCTTACCTTAAAACTGGCTCATGGGAGGTTTCTATAATCTTAATTTGCCATTGATGCAATTATTGCTCTTTCTTGTCTTTTTAATCCAAACAAGATGTTTGCAGTGGCTGTGGAAAGGTGCCTGAAATCACATGCCTGAATTCATTTAATTTGCCAACATTGTCTTTTTTCTCTCTCCCTTTATGGTAATGGGCAAGAGTCAGTTCTGGTGCATTAGGTGCTAAATCTCTTCAATTACCAGCCGGGAAGAAAGATTTAAAATTGTGCTTCAAACCTACAAACTGATTTAGTTTTAAAGCACAAACACTTCTCCTGTGGAGTCTAAATTAAACTACAGAAAGGACGAAAAGCCTGAGGAATCAAACAAGGCAGGGCGAGGGATAGGAACCATTTTTGTTTTTTTTCATTTGAGCCCCCTGGTGATAAAAGAAGGGGGGCAGAAACAAGTTGAAAGATGCAACCCGTGTAAGAAAGAACAATATTATGTTGCTTGGAAGCTGGGCATGGAGTGAATATTGGTATTGAGATCAAATAAATTTATTACCTTTTTTTTTCTTTTTCTCTTTTTGGCAGCCATTTTTAACGTGGATGACTCTGTGGTTGATCTGGAGACCCTAGCAGCCTTATATGAAAACGTGAGTGTCAAAGATAGACAAAGCTGGAATTTTCATATTTTCTTTCAACGCTGAAAATCTCTGAGCCATTCATGTTCTTTGGTCATAAGAACTTTGACCTAGCATGGAAGAGTTTAATAATGGCATAGGGATGCAAGCTTGAGTGGGAGCAGACACGAAAGGAACGTAACTCCCACTGTGGGGTCTGGGTTGGTAGATCTCACTGCACTTTGCAAAGCAGAGAGGTTCAAGGTGGAGACCACATATGTGCCCTGGAATCCACCATATTGCTTGATGGCAGAGTGAGGGCAGGGAGGCTGGCCACATGATGTAGGCATACACCCATCCTTTGAGGAATAGGACTGCTAATACCTGCTTGGATGATTACCTAGTCCACACAGGCTGATGGCAGTGAATGTGGGGATCAGTTCAGTATGCTGAGGAGGATGTGTCTTGGATTCAGAGTCAGACAGTCTAGGTTTGAGGTACACCTCTACCAGTGCTTGCTGAGTAACTTTCTACCAGTTACTTAAGTGGCCAGTTACTGTTTGATCATCGGTAGAAGAGATTTTAGGTAGGACTCTACCTGAATTTTTTTTTGTACCAAGTAAGAATTTAATATATATATAGCAATACAATGTTTCTTGAAAGTAAAACAGCACTATACACACATTAGTTCTTTCAATTTGAGTTATATGCGGAAATAACCAGCAGAATGTGCAGGAAAGATGATATTGGAGAGTCAGAATCCCCATGATTTTGAATTGATGCAATTATTGCTCTTTCTTTTCTTTTTAATCCAAACAAGATGTTCACTGACTGTTAGAATGCAAAAACAAACAGACAAACAAACAAAAAAAGATATATAAATTGAATGAGATTCTCTTAAGTAATGATATTTCCCAGGGAGCTGCCTGAGACTCCAAGGAATGTTGTGAACACTCAGCTCAAAAGATGATTCATTTTAGTATTTATGTCCCCTGGGACCTTAAATCTCTTAAAGAAAATTTCCATAGTTTAATATTATAGGCCTGGTGGGATTGCCAATTCCCTGCTCATTTCACATCCTTTGTATACGTCAGAAGCTATTTAGTTTAACCTGCTGGGAAGTTCTCATGTTTTTGTCAATAAAACTTTCATTAATAAACCCAAAGGCACACAAATACCAGACCATGGGGAATTAATCCTGCATTTCTTGAGTACCTGGAGGTCAACGTGGTATAGTAGAAGGAAGGATTCCAAATCAGAAGCCCTTTACTGCTAGCTTAATGTGATCCTCAGTGGAATACCTGTGAAATGAGAATACGTTAATTGATGTTAAAGAACTTTGTCAAAAGCAAGGTACGTTCCAAAAGCTTTTTGTTGTTACTCTGGGCTCAGGACTTTGCACATGGATGGTACTTGTTAGCACACAATAGAGGCAAGCCACACACAACTGAAATAGTTGGATAAATGGAGAAAGTGTGTGATTAAATATAAAAAAAAAGTTGTAGACACGGTACTTATGAAATTCAGAAAAAGGGATGCTGACTTCACATAATGGAGTGGAAAGCCTCTGGAAGTTAGAGCTGTTCCAAGAGGATGTAAGCAAATACGAAGGACGACTTGCCCTTTATCTACTTATAGGGAATCGAAGGTAGCAAACTAATGTCCTGATTTCTGTTTCAGGCTGAGTGTACTGGTTATGACAATTTGCATTTGCCAGTGATTCTGAATGTTAACATCCATCAAAATCACCTGGAGGGTTTGCTGGACTTTGGAGTTTCTTATGTTTGGGGTGGTGGTGCCAACAATTTGGATTTCTAACAGTGGACAACAGCAGCATCAACATCAACAAAACCTTAAAGGATTCATGCCTTCTTCCTTCCTCAGTTACCTTTTTGGTTAAAATGTTTCATCTAAAAAGAATTGAAAAGTTTCTAGACCAAGAAAGGGGAGTCTTGTGGGAGAAGAGGCTTGATACATACAGAATCCAGGAGCTAATGCTGATACTGCAGGTCTGGGGACCACACTTTGAGACCTATTGCTGTAGATGGATTTCTCATTATACATTTAGTTTTGTTTTGTTTTCTGTTTCACTACAGAGAGGCCAAGAAGATGAATTGGTTAAAATAAGAAAATACTATGAGACATCCAAAGAAGAAGAATTAAAGCTGCTGGACAAACCTGAACAGTAAGGACACTAAAACAGTTTTCTGTTAGTACAAAAGATAAACTTCAGTCTCTCACTCCTTGCCTCCCCATTCTGAATAATCAAGTGTAAATTGTGCAGTGAGCTGAGTTACAACACCGTCCTTCCTGTGACCTATTGCGTACAGCAGAGTGACCCGGCTGCCGGGAAGAGCAGCACTGAGCTTTGTGCTGCTAGATGCAGTGTATTTCACACCATGCTCCCACCCCACATGACTCCCCTTGCTTGGTCTAGCAACTTTTTAATTCCTTCTAGACTAAACATTTTAACTCAAAGTGTAACTGAGGAAGGAAGAAGGTATTACTTCATTTAAGATTTTGCCAATCCAGTGAAAAGGATATTGGAGTCCCGGAATTCAAATTGATTTTCTTAAATGTCATGTTCGGTAAATGTAACTTTAATGTTCCAGATTTCTCCCAAACTTCTCCACTTGTTCTGCCCAAATTCAATGCTACTTTCCCATCCTCATTCTCTGTGGGCTTATTCTTCACTCACTTTAGGTGCTTCTCTGTACTTTGGGATGTCATTCCAAATTCTTTGAAACCCAGAACTCTGGTGCATAACTGAGTTCTTGGCTGGGCTCTTTGTGTCTGCAAGCCATAGACTGGTTCCTGGGGTCCTGCAGCCTAGGCCTAAACACCCTTTCAGGGGCCTTAGACCTGATTTTGAGTGGACAGGGGCCATCATGCCTGTTGTTATCTTGAATGTTTCATGTCCAATTCAGGCCAGCCCTCTCAACGTAGAAGCAAGACAAGTACAGAAAGCAAACCAGAAAGGGAATAATCCGATTTAAAAGCAGAAAGGAAATGGAGTTATCAGATTTAGTACAGAACCACAGACATCCAAGTTTCTGTGGCTTCTGCTGAAGCCTCCCTGCCTTGTTCTTGGGTCCCCTAGGATATTCCACTCCCAGTGAATACCTGGACATTCGGACCCATAAAAATACCTCTAACAAGTAGGTTTGTGGGTAGGGAAAGATGCCTAGGTTTGTTCAGTTACTGACAACCTTCGTGATGTTTTAAGAACCTTGGATTAGTTCTTCTCACATGGAGTTTTTGACAATACCCCTTGCTCTAAAACTAGTTCACAAAACCTAAGAATACTACAAATTGGCTCAAATAGGATTCCATTGCCCTTCTGCTCCACTGACCAGAGCCACCATCCTCACCAGCTCCCACCCCAGCTGATTCTGTGGCTCATTCCCAAGTCATGTTTCCTCATATGTTATGTAAATGAATTCCTGTTAAGGTGCTGATGACTGAAAGTTAAGTGACTGATAATGGAAATGGAGGGGTGGCATTTGGGAACCATAGGGCTTAACAATTTGGGGTAGGGTTAGTTATGCCAAGTTGTGTAGTGGAACTCAGTTCTAACCCTGGAGTTGGCAAACTTTCCAGTGACGGACCAGATGGTAAGTATTTTAGGCTTTGTGGATCAAGGAATCTGTCACAGCTGCTCAAGTCAGCCATTGTAGTACAGAAGCAACCACAGACAATATGTATGCAGAAGACATGCCCCCCCACCAAATTTTACTCAGGTATTTTAGTCAGCTTTTTCGCTGCTGTGACCAAAGGACACGACAAGGGTGAAATGACATGACAAGGACAGTTTTAGAGGAGGAAAAGTTTATTTTGTGGCCCACAGTTTCGGAGGTCTAAGTCCATAGGTGGCTGACTCCATTCCTCAGGGCTTAAGGTGAGTCAGAATATCATGGCAGAAGGGTGTGGTGGAAGAAAGCAGGTCAGGATGTGGCCACCACTAAGCAGAAAGAGAGCTCTGCTCAATAAGGATAAAATATAAACCCCAAAGTCAGGCCCCCAGAGACCCACCTCCTCCAGCTACACCACCCAGCTAATTCTTATCAGAGAATTAATGTCCTGATTAGGTTAAACTTTGTATAACCAGATCATTTTATCTGTAAACTTTCTTTCATTGTCTCACACATGAGCTTTTGGGGGATCTTAATCTCTAAATCATAACGCTAGAAATACTGAAGTTTGAATTTCATATCAATTTTATGTGCCATAAAATGTCATGCTTCTTTTGAATCTTTTTTCAACCATTTAAAAGTATGAAAACCATTCTTAGTTCATGAGCCATAGCAAAGTACATGGCAAATTGGCTTTCACCCATGGTCTGAAATTTGCTGACCCCTCACCCACTCAGCAAAACCTGCTCAAGCTATGGGGATGGTGATGGATGAAATGAGCAATTGAGGAGAGGCTTTGTGTTTCTGCCACAGGAGAATTTCCCTTTTTCTTTTGTGCTTCTGCCTTTTAGTTTTACTTCTCCAGACTAATTGCCAGGATGTAGAATAATGGTGGCAGGTAATTAGCAAACAACTAATTATTCCTGTTTTTTTTTTTTTTCTGTTGATTTGATGACCTAGGTAGAAGAGCAGTTATCTTTCTAGCTATAGTACTGGGGATTTAAACCATAGGCCCGCTACTTTGAAACATACCCACAACTCTTTTTTTTTTTTTTTAATTGTATTTTTATTTTAAGACAGGGTCTTGCTTAGCTGCTGAGGCTGGCCTCAAACTTATCCTCCTGTGTCAGCCTCCCAATTCACTAAAATTACAGGCATGCACCACAGCTCCCAGCTAGAAAAACAATTTTAAAGTTTATGAATGGTTATTGTGCTGACTTCCTGGACACTCACAGTTATTACTGACAGCAAAGAGGACCATCAGGTTGTGTTGGTGAAAAAATGTGCTTGGGCTCAGGTGGTGGAGGGTGAGGCATGGAGAGGTGGGGGCCCTGGGACCTGAGTGAATTTAGCCTTTGCTCTAGACCTCCTGCACCATCTAGCATTTATTTCATTTAGGCCAGAGGCTGATTCTCTGGCAACTTAGTTACCATTAACTCCAAGAGAGTGGACTATAAGCATGTTTTACATACTGGAAAATATGAATCATTTATAGTTAGCATTACAGTTTCCTAAGGATACTGTGGTGCCCAGTCCTATAAATCATAGCACGACAGGGCTGGTCTCATCACTCACCTCATCAACTCCCCTACACCCAAGTGCCAGATTTGGAAAGTCATTTCCCACAGAGGTGTCATCTGCGTGGGACCAGGCTGTCTGAGAGCCACTCCCTCTACAGATGGCCCTTGACTCCCTTTGTATTCTCCACTGAGATGGTGGTGCTGAGGCGAGTCTCCCCGGGGAATGGCTAGGCCTGATGCACCTACCCTGGTCTTGAATGAGGATGCCATTTATATCTGTTGGAATGCTTCGCTGGGGTCCACAGCTATCTTAGACCTCTGCAAACTGGGATCTGTTAGTGTTCTCCTCCCTAGAAGGACCCAGGTTACAGTATGGAATCACACTGTGTATATAGCCCTATGTGCCCATGCACTTCAGGTAATACCATTCAGAGATTTAAGGAATGATGATAAACCACATTATTTTCTTTAAAATAAAGGGCTATGAAGTATCATTTCAACTGCCAGCTGACTTGCATGTGGATGTGTAACCCACAGGCATGAGGCACAGAGCTTCTCTTCCTTATATAGACTGAAGTCGCAGTCCTTCCTGGGAAACTAAGCCTGCTTTTGTGGCTTCTTCAGGCTTCTCTATTATGGAACCTAAATACAAAGTTAGACTCTCTCAAAAGTAATTCAGTCAAATGAATATTTGTAAGTACCAAGGCCCAGTGTTCAAGGTATAGGCTCTGCCTGGAAATACATCAAAGGTTATTATCCCTGCATCTGTGGGTATAGTATAAAACACAGTTGGGGAAATGAGATATTTATCGGGTAATTACTTTCAATAGCCTATTCTTCTGGTACTTTGTAAGATAAATGCAAAAGGAGTTCTGGTTCTTTCCCTCAAGAATTTACATGGCTATTTTTGAACAGAAAATGACATAAAGTCACATTTTTCTTCTGAATTTTCTTCTCTGATATTCTGTATTTTCCCATTCTATGAGATATGTCAAAACCCAAACTCACAAGACATCCTGGACACTTGTCAACATCCCTTGGGAGTAGTTGGGTCTTGCTGCGTTAAGACTGTCCCATCTTTTACAACTCTGCAGGCCATCTTATCTTTCCTCTTGGAAGATTACAGCAGTGGTCTCATAGGTCTTCCAGCTTCAAATCTGCTGTCATCTTCACTCTGCTGGGCTGTTGCTATGGTGTTTGTCTAAAACAAAATCTAGAAGTATCACTTCTCTGTTTAATACCCTTCATTCATTCATGAAAAAATTAACTCCTTAATTTAGAATATAAAACCCATGTTAGCATCTGACTTTTGCTCATCTCCCCTGTAGAATGCGTTCAACCTGACAGCTCCTCTCACACACAAGCATCACAGGGCTCCAGGAAACCCAGCCAACAACATCCTCCAAGGCTCTGACTGACATCAGTGCCCCATGATGGCTTCCCATCATTCAGAGCACTTAACACACTCCACAGTAATCACTGATTTACTTCTCAGGAGTCAAGAAAGAATTGTGTGTAAGTTAAATCCTGTTCCCAGGTCTTAGCATGGTGCCTAACACCTTGTAAATTCTATCACACATGCTTGAAGGACTGGCTGACTGTTCTCAGGGCTGATGCTCTAGTGCTTATTTTCAGTGATAAGGTTCTAGCCAAAAGTAATGTAAAATCCCTCAACTTCCCACCCACCTCCAACTCTGTGTATGCATTCTAGACTTCACCATACAGAAAACTATGAAACTTTAGGAATCTTTGAGAGCCTTCATAGTTCCAGCCCTAATCCCTGTCAGGTTTAGTCCTGGAGATGCTCTAAATTCTATTTTTCTCTTTCTTGAGTAATGTAAGTTAATGAGCCTAAGGTCTCTTGTCTTCTGTTTGTCCTGAAGGTCCTCTTTGAGCCCATTAATAAGTCATTGCCTGCTTTTCATTTCTATCCTTGTGGGTGAGCTGAGGTGTTCATGTGTGTGTTCTCTTGTGGTCGCTGTAACTACTTCACTGCTGTGTTCATTTTAAGTATAACATATTGTGAGGATCTTCTGGGTCCTGCTCGGGGAATGATGTGTCATGGCACATTTGGTGGTGATGGGGAGAGGGGGTCAGGTAGAAATGAAGGGAAGTTTCTTTAGAGAGCTTTCAGCATCTACATAAATTTCCCCAAGACTCATCCCAGGACCAAATGCTGCTAGTCCTATGAGCTTTTTGTTTCTCATGTATTTGTGAAAATCAGTGATAACCTTGGTGGCAGTCATGATAAATGAATCATTTGTTTAATTCAATGTTGTATTTATGAAGAAACAGTTTACATACAGTGTAATTTTTTTCATCTTGTCCCAATGCAGAATTCTTAAGTTTCTACTTTTATATTATATCATCTGATTTTCATAATTATCAGTTATAGAACTTAAAAACAAAGCTTTGTTTTCTTTTGTGAGTCTTCCTTGCTTCATCTCAGTACCATTTAACAAAGGGAGAGACCATGACCTGATAATTAGAAATTTATGAATAGGTATAGAAGGTACAGAATATAAGCCAAGAAAACTTTTTTGGGTATAGAAAGAGGGAGGCTACAACTTTGCTCCTCTATAAAACCATTCTTGGTGAGACATTTCAAAATTTCAAGGTAATGATGTTATGAGTAGACCAAGACTTTCAGAAATATCAGTTAGTCATCATTTTGATTCCAGAATGAAATTAATGTCAGTTAGTGGATTCTCTCCCTTTCTGAATTCATATCCAGCTGTTTCCACCCTTTTCAGTTTATACCCTTTCCTCTGGTGGTTGGCCTGGAGAATATGTAGCTCTTCCAACTTAATTTTGCAAAGGACACCAGTGCCCAGCTGCTCAGACAGTGAGCTACTGTGTGTAGGTCAATACTCACCTTTAGCTTTTAAGATCTGTCTTGCCATATTTTTAAAGAAACTTAAAATTGTCTACTTCATGAGTATCTGCCTTGTTCCAACTACTGAGCTAGGAACTGTGTCTTTGTGGGTAAATTGATATAAAAAATAAATACATATATGGAGAATTAGATAATTATAGACTTATGTAATTGAGCAAAAATAGTAGCGATCTCACTTTTTAAGTCATTTAACCATAGATATTTGCCTCAAGTCTTCCCTTTGCTTAGACTGCAAAAATATACCTTTAGAGAATGCTGCACTACATTACAAAGAAGTTTATTGTGTAATTTTTTTTTAAGAACTAAAGACTAGAGCTTTCCATTTGGGTTTAATTTGGTTCTGGTAGCAGGATATAGATAACTTGTTCAGTACACGTGCATAACCTTCTGTTCCTAAAGTAATTTATATGCCTTATATTTATTTACCATCATACAAACCTATAAGGCTGTGGCCCTGTCATCAACAACAGAACACATATCCTTGAAATTTTTCAAGTTGACCTGATGCCTTTTAAAATTGCTAAATTGAAACTGTCAAATAAGGAATATTCTCATGTGAGACCTTGATAACAACTCTTCTTTTCCTTGTGACCACATATAAAGCAAAATTATTCATTTTTATTTTTTACAGATTTTTACATGAGTTAGCCCAGATCCCCAATTTTGCTGAACGTGCCCAGTGCATAATCTTCAGATCTGTTTTTTCTGAGGGCATCACCTCCTTGCACCGAAAAGTAGAGATTGTCACAAGAGCTTCTAAGGTACGTCTGCTGTGCAGTTTGAAAGCTAGCCTTACTCTTATAGGGAATGAAGGAGGAAATCGGGAGTGGGAGAGATTAAGGCTAATGCCTTGTAGAAACCCTTTTGGACTTCATGTTGTGTGCTTTTATAAGGGCAAATGTGATAGTTATAAGTATGTGTGTGCCCCTATGAGTGAAAGAAGGAGGGAGTGAAAAGAAGGTCCAGACTGGAGAAGAAAAGGAGGTGGAGGAAATGATGATGATGATGATAATAATAATAATAATAATAATAATAAAAAAATAGGAGAGGGAAAACAAATGAAATAGGGAGCTGAAAAGAATTCTAAGCATCTTGAAATTGTAAAAGTTAATAGACATACAACAAACACTTAATAAACATACATTTTAAAAACTTAATAAACATAACCTATGGCCTTAAAATGTGTTATTGTAGCTTACCTTTGAGGATCATACCCACACTTGCTACTACACATTTTACGATATTCATTATATAGATCCATACACCCAAACCAGATCCTGAAAAGATATTAAACTTCTTTCTGCTCAGAAGTCATCATAGGTTAAGCCTAACTATTCTAGCTCCATTTTATCAATCATTAAATACTTTAAGGTAAGTATTAAAAATAACACTGGCTCAAATGGAAATATAAATACTAAAATTTAATCCTTAGTAAGAACAGTTTATAATTTCATTGAGTAGAAAATGATGGCTGTTAATCCTTTATTTCAAAGACTTCTATGCCTTAGTAAAGTGTATTTTTTACTTTGCATTAACCCTGTAGGGGTTAAACCACCAAACAGTCTGTTGGGTTCCTAATAAGTATTCATTCAATGGACGTGGGTACATTTGGGATTCAGACCATAATAATTGGTATTTGACATTGCAGGGTTTGCTGCACATGAAGAGTGTGAAGGACATCTTAGGTCTCATTCTGGCATTTGGAAATTATATGAATGGAGGAAATAGGACTCGGGGACAAGCAGATGGATATAGCTTAGAAATTCTGCCCAAACTCAAGGACGTCAAAAGTCGGGTATTTATTCATATTTTCATAGTGAGTTCCTATGATCTGCCATCATTTTCCTTCTATGCCTTTAATAATTAAAAAAAAAGTATTCCAGATTGTTCCTTTTATCCTTAATCTCCCACCAACAATAATCATTTAGTTGAGAGCATTGCTTTTTTTTTTTTTTCTCCCTCTCACTGCTTTCTTTTGAATTTGGAGTAAAAACAGGTTTTGCTTATTAGACCTATTTTCTTTTTTTTTAAATTTTAATTTCTTATATGTGACAGCAGAATGCATTATGATTCATATTACACATATAGAGCACAATTTTTCATATCTCTAGTTGTATACTATTACACCTATTTTCATTGGTACAATCCCCAATCCTTTTTTTTTTCCTCTCTCTCTGTAACATACATGATAAGGTATTGAACTCCTAATGTAACAAGAGAGAAAAAGCACACAGAAATAGCTGGAGTGCAAAGGCTGTCATCTGTTTGAACTTAGTGTTGGCTACTTGTAATTTACTCATTCTTGAGTGGCAGAGCACTAGCACCATTGAATCACCAATTGAGCTGAGCATTTAAATTATTCTTTTGCCCACAACAATTGGGCTGGGGTCTACTGTCAAACTCTCTGCGCCTGATTATCATTTGGCTCCACACCCCTGCAGAGCGACCTCTTTAGAAACAGCTAGCCCATATCTAGGCGTCCCATGGGAAGGCAGGGGGGTGGAAGGAGGGGAAACTCACAGGCAAATTAGAATTAGACCCCTGTGAACAAGACACAAAGGCTGCCTTGTGGGAGGGCCTGCTCGCCCTGGCCTCCCAGGGTCATAAAGTGGCATGGCTTTCCTTTTAAGCTGGCTCTGATTGTTTTTCACGCCATTAAGAACACACATTTTTTGAAAGGTGGGAAGGGAGGGATGGTTTTCTGTTCTAGTCCACAGTTCCCTTTAGCACTCCCCACCCCCTTCTGTCTTGGCTCTATGCCAGAAAATACTGTGCAAGGATTTTTTTGTTTGTTTGTTTTAGCTGTTGTCTCAGAGGTCTCATAAATTATCTGTTTAATTTTTTCCACAAAGGACAGTATATTGTCATTTCTTTGTATATCTGGCATTTAAAAAGTAGATAAGACCAAGAGGAGGGAGGAAAATCTGCCCCATCTCAAATAGAATTAAGACCAGATCTCACAAATAGAGGTGTCGGCTCTCAACTATATACCATGGCAGATCTCACATGAATGATTGTCATTGGAGTTTCTCTTTCAAACCTAGGATAATGGAATTAATCTGGTGGACTATGTTGTGAAGTATTACCTTCGTTACTATGATCAGGTAAGAAATAGCATTATGTGGGAAGCTGCACTAGTGGGGTTTCAACTTTTACACATTGTTGGCATTCAGAAATTGGATGATGGATAGTTGGATGGATGGATTTCAAGTCCAACATAGAATCTGGGAGCTCTCCATACGCCTTGGTTTTCAGATGAGAACACTGAAGCCAAGAGAAGCGTTATTACAGAGCACAAACCTACCAACTCTCAATCCACTGTATAATGCAATTCAGAAAGACCCCTAGTTGCCTTAGTGCCTTCTAACCAGACTGCAAGATTCTCTGTGAACTCCAGATCCATTCAGTAACTGGTCGTAGTTTTAAAACTGGATTCTGCAATATAGAACAACATTTAGAAAATAAGATGCAGTAAAAGAAAGCCCAATATGTTACCAGTAATGCTTCTGTGAGCAAATTGACATAGAATCTGAAAACCAAAACAAAAAAACATTCTTTCTGGTTGGGTCGTGTTTGCAATTAGAAATAAACATGTCTGAAGAATCCACCTGAGCACAATTTTCTGTCTCAGAAAATATTCCTTTTCCTTAAACCAAAAACAAGGAGTCCTAACTTTGAGAAGAAAGAGGGACTGTTATTTAAGTTGTTGAGAAATACAGTAATCAATATGAACTGAAAAAGTCTCAGAGGAAAATGTTGTCGGGACTCCTGCGTAACTAGCCATGCAAGCTGTATTCTAGGCATAAGAAAAGAAGAACAAAGATCCCAGGCCTTGTTCTGGAAGGGTCTACATTTTACGCAGCAGACAACAGACAAAGCCCTCATGAGCTCTTTAATGATTCCTGTTGCTACTTCCCCGGCAAGTGAGTTCTCAGTGTGTCTAAAATCAGACTGATCATTCCACCCTCTCCAAACTTCTTCCCTATTTCTATCAAGGATATCATGAATTTGGGTCATTCAGACATGAAGGCATATGCTCCTATTTGGTTCTTCTCTGTCCTTCAACTAAGATGTTTCAAGTGTCTTTCCATATTTTTCCTTCCTACTTCCCTCAGCTCTCTAAGGCTTTCCATTAACTCATGTGGAAAATTTCAGTGCTTCCTGGCTCTTCACCCTACCCCCATATAGTGCCGGGCTAGGCCATCTCAAACTACAGTCTCTTTACCTGTGGCTCTGATGCCACGTTTTTTGCTCAAAAAAAAAAAAAAAAAAGAAAGAAAGAAAGAAAGAAATGGCTTCCCCATTTTCAAGTAAATTAAGACTCTACCCAATTTAATTCTGATCTTTTACAACCACACTTTTATTACTCTTCACTTATTCTGTGATCCAACCCAAGACCTGCTGTTTTCCAAACACACCCCAGGCCTTGCTTACTAATGTGTTTTCACTTCTGATGCTCTCCCTAACTCAAGCCTTTTTATAAATTTCCCTTTTCTCCCTTTTAGAAATAAATCTAAACATCCTTTGGGAGAAAATTCCCAATGACATGATTAGTATATGTATTATAGATTTACCCAGAAAAGTTTAGACCCTTGAAAAGAAAGTTGACATACTTTTACTGAGAATCAAAAAAGTAGCAAAAACAAAAACAAAAAGACACAGACATGTCCAATGGGTATATGGAAAAATGTTCAACATCATTAACCAACAGAGAAATGCAAATCAAAACCACAGAGAGATCCCCTTATACCTGTTAGGATGGCCACTATTAAAACACATATACACACACACATATAGTAATTGTTGTCAAGGATGAGGAGAAATTGGAACACATGAACAATGTTGGTGGGAGGTGTAGATATTCTGGAAAACAGTAAAGAGATTTCTCAAAACATTAAAAATAGAACTACCATATGATTTAGCAATCCCACTTTTAGGTGTTTATCAAAAAGAATTTAAACCGGGATCTTGAAGAGTTATTTGCACTCTCATGGTCATTGCAGCATTATGAACAATAAACCAAGATTTGGAAACAACCTAAATGTCCATTAATAGATGAATGAGTAAAGCAACCATGGTGAATACTTACAATGTAACATTGTTCAACTGCAAAAAAGAAAGAAATCCTGTCCATGCTACAACATGGATCAACCTTGAGAACTTATGCTAAGTAGAATGTATTCCAATCACACATATTACATGGCCCATTTATATAAGTTTGTAAAGTACTTTAGGCTCATAGAAATAGAAAATAAAATGGTGCTTGCCAGGAGATGGGGGAAGACAAAAAAGGGGAGTTGAAATTCAATCAAAATTCAAATTTTAGTTGTATAAGATATGAAAAAGTTCTGGAGATAAATGTGTAACAATATTTTTTTTCTTCCCTCTCTCTTTTTAATTTTCCTGTACTGGCAATTGAACCTAGGCCAGGGCCTCATGCATGCTAGGCCAGAACTCCATCATTGAGCTACATTATCCCCAGTCCTTTTTTATTTTTTATTTTTATTTCTTATTTTGAGACAGGGTCTGGCAAAGTTGCTTGGGCTGACCTGAAATTTGAGATCCTCCTGCCTCTGTCTCCCAAGTCTCTGGAATTACAAGTGCATGCCATTACATCTGGCACAACAATATTGTACACATAACAACTTAAGATAATAGGTCTATGGTATATGGTTTTTTACTACAATAAAAAGAAAAAGTAACATGTACTCTCTACTGGAAATACTAGTTAAATTTTTTAATCAATCTTAGAAATTGACAAAATGATTTTAAATATTGTATGTGAGAATAATTGGACAAAACTTGATTAGGATTAAAAAATAACAGAATAATTTGTTCATATTTTTAAGTATAATGTAAAAATTAAAATGTGGAATGTTAGAATAATAGGTCAAAAAACTTGAAATGGAAAGGAAATCTCAGAAATGAACCCAATAAATGTGTTAAGTATGAGATAAATGAGTAATTTCAAGTAATTGGGAAGAGGAAGAAATTCAGTTTTCTCTTCTACCATATACCAGAGACCAAAATAAAATTTAAAGAACAAGAGTTAGATGTAAGAACAAAGAATGAAATCACAAAAGATATGTAAAAAAATATAGGTAAATAGTTTTCTGATCTCGGGGTAAAAAGTCCTTTCAAAGCATTCAAGCTAAAGCAGAAACCATAAAAGGTGAGAATTATAACTTCAAATTCATTAAAGCAAAAAAAAAATAATTTATAGTGGAAAAACTTTAGTATCTCAAAAATGACTTAAAGCCAACTTCTAAATAACATAGTGAGGAAAATATCTGCAACATAATTGATACTGAGCTATTTGGAAATCAATAAGAAAAAGATAACTTATTCCTTCTCATAAAAATATGACAAGAGACCCAGAAAATAATTTACAAAAGACAAAGCTATAAATTGCCCACTGGATATAGAAGGGCAATGTGAATGGATCAAACCTTTCCCAGGTCTTGAACCTGTAGTTAATCAGGTTATTCTCTGTTAGGGTTTCTGAGTCAAATGGGACTAGCCTGCCCTTGACTCACTAAACTATATATCCTCTAAAAGGGATCTTTACAAAAATCCTCATGAGTTGTTATGTGCTTATCATGCTACACAGGTGTGCTGAGCTAGCAGGGTTTTAACCTCACTATATCAAAAGTCCTAGAAATATGCATATTTTTTTTCTTTTTTTTCTTTTGGTGGTGCTGGGGATTGAACTCAGGACCTTGTGCATGGAAGACAAGCACTATACCAACTGAGCTATATCCCCAGCCTCTGCATAATTTTTCTAGGAATTTGTATCCTAAGGAAATAAGTATGGATTTGTGTCACTATCCTATTTATAGTAAATAATTTGTAATGACAAAATACTGGAAAATTTTTAGTATGTGTCTAATGGCTGAGACTAAGGTCAAATAAATTGTGCTAGAGTTATACAATGGAATAACATGTTTCTGTGGAAAGTGTATAGAGGAAAACTTGGTGGCATTTGAAAGTATTCTTGATCTGCTTTTAAATTACACGTGTGCATTTCAAAATTGTATGTGTGTATGTATATAGATATATATATATATATACACACACATATATAGTATAATCTCAAGTATGTTAATATAAATGTATATAAACACAGAAAAGAACTTGGAAAGATATATATTAATTTTTTTTTAATTATTTCTGGGTGTTAGGATTATAAGAATGTTTTTTTACTTATTTGTTTCAATGACTTAACATAGTGAACGTGTTATCATCTTATAAAGGGGAAAAAAACATCATCAAAAGTGATTTAGTCCAGAGCTGGGGTGGTAGCTCAGTGGTAGAGAACTTTCCTAGTACATATGAAGCACTGGATTCGATCCTTAGCACATCATAAAATAAATAAATAAATAAAGATATTGTGTCCATCTACAACTAATTTTTAAAAAAAATCATTTAGTCCAATCAATCCTACCTGCTCTTACCATGACATTTTTGTCCTGACTTTGGAAGGAAGACTGAAGCCCTCATTTGGGAAGCCTGGGGACATTTTTTTTTTTAGTCTTTCATGATAACATATCTGCTTTATGTATACATATGTAAAAGCACTATCTCCTATCATTGCTCCCTGAGATCCAGAATTCATGTTGGTCCTTTTTTAGTGTCTATGATATAAGGGTCCAAAAAACTGTTGCTGAGTTGGGTATATTGTAAATATCCACAGGACTGTGGAGAAATGATATCTGTAAAGAACTAGGTGTGAAGAGATGAAAGCTGAATTCTGGAGTAGAGAAATCTATTGAGCTTCAGAAAATTTAGAAACAGCAATCACATATGTATATACCCTAAGCTGACAATGTGGCAGAAGAACTGTCCTGAAGACTCTTTAGGAGGTAAAATTTCTAACACTAGATTAACAGATTTGCCTGGTAGTGTCTGCCTCTACCAACTTTAATGCATGGTGCAGAAAGCCAGAATTGGCCTATGAAATACAATTGTCGTGAAGAGAGCAGAACCTAATGGAACTGAATTCATGGAGGAAAATCTTATAATACCAAAAGTTGTAAATGTGGGATGGGCCCAGTCAAGGAAAAATAAGGAGTCTGCATTTGTGTGGTGCTCTCCTGGATTTTACCAAGCAAAATGCATTTCACTCAACGAGAGTGTGGAATTATGATTTATGAAGCCATCCTTTCCCACGAGGAGCAAGAGTGATGATGTTTGTGGTTAGTGGTGATGAGCAATTAGCTGAGGAAAGGTGGTTCCTGCTCCAGGCTTCCTGTCTCTCATGCCTAGTGTTAGGTCCAAGCCTAGGTCTGCGGAGGTTCAAGAAACCCATGAAAGTCATATCTTTTCAACTCTAATTGAGCAGCTTTCACAAGAGCTACTACCAGCCTTATTTCTTAGCAGCATTTTCTCTTTTTCGTAACTTAAAAAAAATAAATGTTGAAACCAGGGCTGAGTCTGATAATGACTTTGAAAAAGAGAAAGAGATATCATGCCCCAGTTCTTCCAGTGTAGATGACCAGGGGCTTTTGTGGTCAACACGTTAGTTGTTGTTTCATCTTAGCACTCAGACCAAGGGTGCTGCTCCCACTGCTTTTAAAGTACTAAAATAAATAGAGGAAGATGAAAATATATATAATGTTCAGATAAAATGAGGAAAACCACCATCTCCTAGATTCCCAAATGAAGGTAAAGGCCTTAAAGGGAAGGGGAGGGTCCAGGGGATTCTCAAAACAAGAAGAAAATATGGTTATAAATTAGGGTTCTCCTGTTAAAGGTACAGTTTTTCCAAAACAGCATTTTGCAGACAGCATTCACCAATTTGGTATTGATACACCAGACACTAAGAACAAGACCCAGTTCCTGCTGTGGAGGTGCCTGTCATCTAGTGGGGATGATATATGAGCTAACACCACAATTTTTTAATTAGTAGAGCAGTTAATATATGATAATGTAGTTTCAGGGCCTCTTGAAGTATAGGAGAGAAACATACAAATGCTGGGAGTTTGGGGAAGTCTTTGAGGAAGTGACATTTGTTTTGAGACGTGAAGGATGAATATGAACAAGAAGGTATGGGAAGGACTGGAAAGGGGCAGTTTTATAGACAAAGGCCTGGAGGCAAGAGACTATGGCCTTTCTACTGTTCATGGACGTTTGGAACAGGGAGTTGGGGATGGGGGAAGGCAGAAGTAAGGCTGGACATGTAGACAGAAGCCAGATCATAAAGTGCCTTGTAAAGCAGTTTTAAAGTTTGGAATTAGTCCTAATGGCAGTAGAGAAGATGGAATGTGAAGGAAAACTGGCAAAGTAGTGTGTGTAGAGACAGGAATAACTGAAGGCTGCCTAAGATATGCAAGATACAAAGCTTATATTAAACAATTCGGGAAGAAGGCAAGCTAGGCTGGAAGAGATATTTGAAGCTCAGCTTATGTTTCAGTGTGCCTGAAGATTTTGTCTTTTAAGATGTTTCTCAGCTAGGATTCTCTATCATGTATAGCTGTGGAGTTTGTTAAAAACCACGCCCAACATGTCCTCAGTAAATATCTACTAAGATAAACCAAACAACATTTGGAAAAGCTTTATATATACACAAAAAATTTGATCATGCCCACACTAGAACTTCAAGCTGCAGAGAAAGGTAGGTAAAAGCAAAGGGTGGGCTTCCCTTCTTCTCCAGTTCAACCCATTGGCATACCCAAGTGTGGGCTACCTAATCACTAGAGTGGGTAACTCAAATGGGACTGTAAATGTAACTTCTTTCATGCATTTTCCCATGCCTTGTTCCATGGGAATCGAGTGTCTAAGATTAAGACATACCTGGCAATTTCTCTTTGACTTACAAGGCAAAATAGAATGCATGACATGGCCATAGCTGACCTCAGTGCCAGTAAGACCAAAAATACATTGTGAGCTGTGAAAGTGCTTCAACGTAGCGAGTCCAAATATAGGAATAGCAGAGTGTTCCAATGATTCTTATTTAAACATGAAATTTTTAATTTTTTTACTGACCGGTGCTTTAGAATTTCACCTGAAAGTGATAACCAGGAAGTAGAATGTCCTTTTGTTTACCATATCTTTTAGGAAGCTGGAACTGAAAAGAGTGTTTTCCCCCTGCCTGAACCACAAGATTTCTTTCTGGCCTCCCAAGTCAAGTTTGAAGACCTCATAAAAGATTTGAGAAAACTGAAGAGGCAACTGGAAGGTAATAGGAACTGTTCTATTATGATGATAGCAGCTAAAATTGCTTTAAAAAAATGCCTCAAGAGAATTATTTATATCTGGCTCACGAGATGGAATTGTTAAAGAGTTCCATTATGATCCACTGCTGCCTTCATGGAACTTCCCATCTCTATTCACTGTTTGGAGGAACTATATTTCTGTATCTTTCTCTCTTATTAATGGTGATCATTTGCTTATTATGTCTACATTTTGTCATATCCACATTTTCTAACATTGAGTAGTTAAAACTTTAATAATAATGACAGCACCAACCATGTATTAAAAACTTCCTCTTATATCATTGTTGTAACAATCCTAATAAATAGGAACTACACTAACTCAGAAAAATTAGGCTTAGATAAGTTTTGTTCACACAATCAGTAAGAAGCAGATGTACTGAACTCTAATCAGGTCTATCCAATTAGAACCCATGCGTTTTCTTAGCTAGTTTCTTTCCTGCTTAATACATCTGCATCTATCTACGCACATGCATACACACACACAGGTCTCTGTGTATTTGATTTATGTATGAGTCTAATAATGATAATTACACTCTTGGCAAACATTCTCCTTTAGTTTATATTTTTAATTATTATTCAAAACAAAATGCTGAAAGCGCCTTCTTGGTTTTTTTTTTTTTTTTTTTAAACATGAAAGTAGGTCTCACGTGGACAGGAATTTTCCTTTGGCATTTTTAGAGTCTTATGTTTTCACTGTGAAGATATCTCCTTGTCCAGGAATATAAACCCTCACCTTGGAGTCTCTGTAAGTCCCCTGACGCGCTCCATGGAGGACTCAGGGAGCGTGTTAATGTGGAAATGGGGCTTGGTGTGCCAGAAGGCGAGCTTGAGGAAAAGGAGAGCTTCAACCAGGAATATTTTTACACTAAGACATAAAATAAACATTTTTAAAATGTTTATTGTGAAAGAGTGCTCCAAAACCTAAGTCTCAGGCTGAGAACAGCTTGGAAATGGAAGCAGAGTAGGAAAGATCTGCTCCCGGTGGCAGAGAGAGCCATTTAGTTTTTTTTTTTTAACTTTGGGCATAAAACTTGCTTAAATAAGGATAGTGGTTACAAGTGAATATTTTTACCTTGTAAATTATTTTTAAAGTGTGTGGGCTTTTTTTTTTTTTTTTTCTCCTCCTGTTGATGTGGCTGAGAGAGTGACTTCAACCAAACAAATATACTTTGTTCAGGAATATGATATAGGAACTTATGGTCATTTTTATCAATCTCTTGAAGAACTGAGAGTTTTATCCTTGTCTAAGGCAAGGAGCTTGATGTGTCTCATAATAAAGCAGAGTAGACCATCACATAGAAGGTTTTTTCCTGTCCCTCTATGATGGCAGAATTAGGGCCCAGACCAATCCTCAGGAAAGCAGCATTAGCTATGCTGAGGAAGAGCCATTGTTTACACCTTGGGCAGGATCTGAATGCCCATCTCCTGTCTCTTTGCCCCTTATAAAACCCTTGGCCTGACCCCTGTGTAGATTTCTGAGAAGAAACCTGATCTCTGTTTGATCTTTCCCCTTCTCCTTCCAGGGGCTGCCTCCCCATGACATCCTTGTGAGTTTGATGATAAATAGTAAAGGGGTAAGAAGTGTGAATGAGGGGGAGAGAGGGGCAGGGTTTCCCCAAGGCCCTTGCTTTGGTACACCCCATTTCATCTTAGAGACTCTCAAGTGTCATTCTGGATCTCTCAGTACTCAACTGACACTGTCCTCAGCCGATTTTAAGGAAATACAAGAGCTTCTGAGGCTGGTGGAGCTGCCTTAGGAAAGAAAATGGAACATTGTCTCAGTTATTTTTCTTCTTTGAACGGGGACTTCTCCAAAAGACACGAAATACAACAGAAGTAAATGAGGAAAGGACTCCCTCCCACCCCACACACATTGAATATTTAAACAAAAAACGCCCTGCTAATCTTTAGAGATGCCAGTGTTTTTAACACATGAAAGGTACCCAGTAAATATTTAAAGAAAATACAGACCCTGGGTTCTCTAATGAATTTCTTTTTCTTCTAAATACCATCTGGCAAGATGGCCAGAATCCTGGCGGTCCGTTTCATCTCACATCTCCATTCAGGTTTCACCTCCTTTTCCATAAGGCCTCAGTGTGAACCAAGATTGAATGTTTAATTGAAGAGGACATAATTTTCACACATACAGCAAAGATTTGATGAGGCTTTGAGGTTTATTGTAGCCATTAAAGTGTCGTAGCTGCTGGCAAAATCCCAGAAAATGTCTAAAGCTAAACCAGATGTGATTAGCAAATTTCAAGAAGCATCAGGCCCTAGTTCTTTAGCAGCCATGACCCTTTAGAAGAAACTTTTTTTGAGTAGTATTAATCACATCTAAATAGTAGGGTGTGAATTAACTTGAGGTTGATGGTCATACAGATGTCACCGAGAGGTACAAAAGTTGCCAATCAGCATCTTTCAGAGAGACAAACTTCTAATAGCATCTTTATGCAAGTAAGAAATTGATAATAGTAATAGCTACAATTTTTGTGTGATTATTATTTTTCAGATGCTTTACATATATCATCTCTCTTAATCCTTACAATGACCCACCCTATGGAGCAGATACAATTTTTGACCTCTCACAGTTTAAGGAAGCTAAAGATCATAGTGCTCAAGCCTGGCCTAGTGATGATCTATCCACATTTTTAAACTGGATATGACTCGGTACTGTAACCTATCCTGCCTCTGGCCTAGAAGTCTTCTTAACATGTTGGAAAAGAGAACAGAGAGGTGTATTTAAAGCATAAAACTCTATGAAGAGACAGATGACAGAGAGTTGCTAAAAGGCATGCACACTCCTAGAAATACATATGTAAACTCTCAGAAAAGACAGATACAGGGACGAACTTAATTTGGGTTGGGAATAGAGCTGGAGAGAAGTATAAGATAGATGGGTCTTGAAGCCAATAGATAAACAGTATTGTGTAGGATTAAGAACAAAGGCTTTGGAATCAAATGTGTATTATTTACTGATTTGATGAAAGTCAGATCTTGTAAGTACCATAACCATAAAAAAATGTTCATTTTGGGGGGCTGTGTCTGGGGGGGGGATAGCTCAGTGGTAGAGCCCATACTTAGCATCCACAAGGTCCTGGATTCAATCTCCAGTGCCAAGAAAACAAAACAAAAATATTTATTTTCTCACTTGTAAAATGGGAAGATATGGTACCTGCATCATAGGAAAGAATGAATGCACAGTTTCTTCCTGAGAGAAACTTCCATAAAGCTGAGGAGGGTGTGTGCCTTGAACCAGAAAGTTTGCAAGCTACAGCATTACCCATGCTGTTAAGAGTCCAGTTGGCTGTGTTTTTGGAGCATCTAATTCCAGAGAACTGTGCTCCTTCTCCGCATTGTGAAGACAGAACCAAATCCTTGAGGTTGGGGACTTGTTCCATGTTTTCTTTATTTTACTCCACATCCCTTAATCAGACAATGATTTTGATTTCACTGGTACTGTGCTGTTTTAAGGAATAATTGAGAAATCACAAACCACAGCAATAGTTTCTTTCTTACTCACCCTTGTTTGCTGGCCTTGTTTTCATTCACTCAAGGTATTTTACCAACTCGTATGTGGTAGGAAAAATAATGGCTCCCAAGGATGCCCACACCTGAATCCCTAGAATCTGTGATTATGTTGCCTTACATGGCAAAAGAGACTTTGCCAGTGTGGAGATGGGAAGATTATTCTGGCCTATCCAAGTGGATCTAATCTAATCACATGAATCTTTAAAATGAGCTTTTAAAAGCTGAAGACTTTCCCTGGCTGTGATCAGAGGGAGATATAACTACAGAAGAATGATCAGAGGGATGCAGTGTTGCTGGCTTTGAAGATAGAGGAAGTGGGCAATGAGCCAAGGAATGTGGGAAGCCTGTAGAAATGGAAAAGGCAAGCAACAGATGCTCCCTCAAGTCAGCAGAAGGCTCTGCATACAGCCCTGTCAACACCTTGATTTTACTCAGTGAGACACATGTCAGACTTCTAACACAGAATTAGAAGATATATTTGTGTTGTGTTAAGCCACTTAGGTTTGTTGTAATGGCAATAGGAAATTAATACACCTTCTTTCTGACTGTGCCAGTTAATACTGGCCACCTAGAGCCTCCAGCCCCCCACAACTTTGTCAAGACACATAGGATTCTTCAAGTAGTAACCCTCACAAATACTATAGGAAATGTGAATTGACGCTCTTCCAAAAGAAATCTATTGGCAAACAAAATTGGAATTTTCATGTACTGTAATCATTTGGTAAGGATTCACAGTTCACATCAGTTTGTAAATGAGTCTGGAAAGTTCTATATTTAAAAAAAAAATGTGAATGTTTAACTCTGTTTAACATTTACCAACATAAAGCAAAAACACATTGGTTTTCTTTCTTGAAACAAATTACTGACCATATATGCAAAAGGCAGTTTAAGAAGAAAGGATATTGATATTTCTGTCAAACTTTTAAGATGAAGAAAACAGTTTTTGGTTAAATGGTCATTATTGAATGACCTTATTAGAGTGTCTGAAATGAACAACTGTGGCCTTTGCTCAGTAATGTTGCCCTTAATACCCGCTTGGCTACACTGAGGAGGCAAGTAATGGTAGCCTTACTGAGTTTGTTATACCTGTAAACAAATACAGTAAATGACATTCAAAATAAATGACACATTCAAAATAAATGACACTAATGGAATTCAAAATTAATGTAGTATCATCTCCCCCAAATACACATTGGTTTGACATAATCCTATTATACTATTGATCATGAAAAATTCATTCAGGCTATGAAAATAGCAAAGCTATATTTTTTAATTGGTAAATTAGATGGAACTCTTTAGAGAGGTGTGGAAAAGTTACCATATTCTATAAAACTTAACTAAGAATACAGTATAGCTAACAGTAGTTACTTGGCATCCTCTTCCATTAAGGCTGAGTTACTTAACAAACTGTTTACTAAATCTTTCTTTGAAAACTACATATTATTAGCCCTGTTATCACATACAAATTGGTAAAATGTAATTAGTAGTTAATCCTCAGTGTAAGATACTCACAAACTTTTTCGAGAATTTTGGCCGAGATACAATTTCATGTGTATCTTAAGATAATTCTGATGATGTCTTTTTCTCTAAATATTTAAGACTATATACTTGAACATGTTCTTTTCTATGTACCATTTAGAAATATTTAGGAATATACTTACACAGTTATGTAAAGGCAAGACTCTCTGTTGACTTTTTTTGATATCTGTTATCACTCTATAAATGTTTATCCCAGAAATGTTTATCCTAAAGTGTTAACTCTTTTAAGACTTTCCAAAATAAGATGCTGAATGAAATGCATCAGCCAGGCATTCAACAAACGTTAAAATCTTCAAAATTTGAAGAGTGGTGATATTTTTAGACAAATTCATGTTGAATTAGATCTGTCACATCAACAGGCATTATAAATCCCTGTGTCCTTATTTCATGGCACACCCAGATTAGTCCAGGACCATCCAGTTGAACCTTTGTTTTATACAGGGTTTAAACCTTTATAAAAGGTTTGAGCCTTCTATCTCAAAATCTAACCTATAGGAAGTATAAATTCATATACAAAACCAACTTCAAGAAAGAGATTTCCCTTTTTGTAGCTCTTCTGTAATCAATTCATCTTCCACATGAAGATAACAGATTGCATCCATTGATTTAACTCTACTCTTTTCCAAAGGCTCACCAAACAATGAAACAACTTTCATAATTTAAATTGTTGTTTATCACCATCCTCTGTGAGGGCCTGTATAGTAGAAATAGTTTAATTATTTGAATATGTGTGTGTAAGAATTAAAATTTGGTCAAAAACAGAAATGATAATCAACTCTCAGTTATAGGCAGCTAGATTGGCGGGACTCAGGATTTGCCATGGTTTTTGAAAAGTTAACGTTTTAAACCGAGTTTCACTGAGTTAGTTAAGCTGTTTGCATGTTGGACAACCTCATCTGTTCAAAACCACAAGGTAGGAACAATCATCTTTGCCATTTAGCTCATTTTTAACATATTAAAAAATTTAAGTGTCTGGGTCAATAAATTGCTGAAAATAGTATTAAAGAGGTGCTGAAAGAGGGGGCCATGTGGGGTGGGGTGGAGACTCTGAGCACTGATGGAAAAGGGAAGCCACCTGAGGAAGAGTTGGTATCTCAGCAATACCAGCAGGTCAGGGGCCTACTTAGCAGAAACAGGGCCACACATCATAGAGCACTTGATCTTGCCCTTCAGAGGTTCTGTTTTCGTTTTGATTTGAGATTGGGTGTGTTGTTCTTCCCTCTTCCTGTTATTGCAGCTAATGAAGACTTGACTGCAGGAAGTAAGGAGGAATGCTAATAACTGGTTTTGTCAATCTGCTGATGGATATTCAAGTTTGTGTCAGCTTAGGAAATGGGAAGAATTCTCCGCTCTCTTTCCCTGCCCAGTTATTTAATGTGTTTGCCTCATCACCCACCTCCCTGACTCTCAGCTCTCCTACAGTCACCTTGTCCCCTCCTCAATAAGGATCAATGTATCTCTCCACCTGTTTGTTGTAAGGACGGCCATTGTCGATTCAGTCGGTACTGTGAAGCCCAACACAGAATTTAAGATAGGCAATTTTCTGTTGATATTATCTTCAAGAGCAAAGGAAACAATTTAAAGGTGGTCTGTCATGCTGTTTCTTACCTTTAAGGTTGCCACATTTATTAAATAAAATATTAGAGGCCCAGGAAATTTGAATTTCAGATAAATTAAGAATTGTTTTTAGTAAGTGTGACCTAGCATAGCAGAAAAATTTAATTGAATATGCATTTGTTCTTTAAGCTATGGGAGTGCATACCTTTGGTAAACATACAAAAATCAAATTCAAAATAACAATAAACCAAGTATTTTGTCAGTACTTATTTGTTTATTTAAGTTTCAGTGGAAGAGGCTGGTATGTTGAAAATGGTGCTGGATTGGGATTAGGACATTTAGGTTTAAAGTTTAGTTCTGCCATTTACTAGCTGCATGATGAGCTATGCAACCTTGACCAACAGCTTAACCTCTGTGAATCTCCCTTGAAACAATGGAGATGATCAGACTTCTCTACCCTACCTAGCTTAAAAGGAGTGTTGGCAGGGCCAGGAAAGATGGTGGAGATGGTGTCCAGGGAAGTTCCTCAGGCGCTGGAGGTGCTTAACCTCACTCCTGCACCATGCAGTTTGCAGTGTGCATCCTGGAAGGGAGAAGGGGGAGCTGGTCCATTAGGGCAGATCAGGCTCATTCATCACCTTTTAGGAAGCTCCAGAAGACACAACTTGAATGATTATTGACCATGCCTAATTTATTAGCTCTTTCCTCCTCCACAGCCCATTTGCCCATGGCAGCAGTTTACTGAGTCTGAACTCTGGTAGGAGACTGGATACATTAGCCAGAGTCCTGACCGTGTTGCCATGGTGTTGAAAATATTTAGTTTCGCAAGCAAAGTTTTAGAAATCATTTTTTAAAAACTTTGATATGATTTATTTTTGTGAAATGATTTCAACAAAACAGACTTTAAGGAACTGGGATAAATATTTCAGAAAGGCAGTGGGTGTAAAATGCTGAACAGTGTGGTGACTTGTGATGCAAAGCATTCAATTAAGTGCAGCATGGTGGGTAAAGGTCACACGTTTCCCAAATGGAACGCCTTCAAAGACAAATTGTACAGAAGGGAGAGAGGATACGGAAACTGAAACTTGATTCATCTGTTAATTAATGGAAGAAGTTAGAGTTTTCCTTTGAAGCCATGACCGTGGCATCTCTAGGTGGGAAGGGTGAGTTATGTCGTCCTGGTTTCTTCCTCTCCATTTGCACTCTGTATTTCCACCTGCCAATTATAAATCAGCATGATTAACAGAAGTTATTTTGTTTGTTTTTTCCTTTGAAAGAAACATAAAATATGAAAATAGAAGCTACTGTTTTGGAAAAGTCTGAATCAGAAGTCCTGGAGTCACATTCTTGTGTCACAAGCTGTTATAAGCTTGGACAGGTCATTTTATCCCCCCACATCTCAGCATCTCTGCTCCAATGACTTTTGAGAGGATTTACCAGGATCATATGAAGGAAATCCCTTTGCCAGAATATAAGTAAAATGGGTAATACTTACCCTTTGATTCCCCTGTGCCTTTCTGTTGACTTCCCATCCCTCAGCAGGTCCTGTTGACTTACCTTCAAATTGTGCCATGAGTCCATTCCTCATTACCATCTCCACACTGTGTTTCTCATCTGAACTACCTGCTCCTCACTTGGCCATAAGGGACTCCTAGCAGGTTTCCCTGCATCCACTCCTGCCCTCCCTTTAATCTAGTGTCCACTCACCAGACAGGTCAAAGCACCTTGCTATTTTGTGTTCATTGTAATTTTTACCAAATCCAACCTCATATCCTTGCCATTCAAGTTCTACCTTGACACTTCCGCCTTTCCAGCCTCATTCCCTCCATCCATTCCCTCCTCCCACTAAATTCCACCCACACAGGCCTTCTTTGTGTTCCAGCCCAATGACCTTGTTTCTGCCTTAGGACCCCTGCAGCAGCTACTCCCTCTGCCTACTGGATTAGAAGATGATTGTGGTGGGTTGGTAGGGTAGCACGTTTAGAAGGATAGCTGCTAGATGATTTTGAAAGAACATTCCCTCTCTGAGTTTCTACAGTTATTATTATTATTGCTGTGCTATTTCAATGTGTTCTACAATTTTCCTTATTCAGTAAGGATTATTTTGTTCCTTCCTAGACTTAGTCCATCAGAAGAACTAAAAATTCTAGGAATCCTAAATACTCACAGAATATAAAAGTCAACCATAAAATTATATGTCTTGGATCTCAGGTATTATATTTATATAAAAATTTGTTTTAGTTGTAGATTGACACAATACCTGTATTTTATTTATTAATTTTTTTTTGGTGCTGAGGATCGAACCCAGTGCTTCACACATGCTAAGCAAGCACTCTACCACTGAGCCACAACCCCTGCTCCTCAGGTATTTTTTTTTATAAATGAGTTTCATAATCTGCTATTTAATTAATTCATGACTTGCATTGATACCATCTAAAAGTAATTTTTATGCAGTATAGCTCTTTCTAGTGTGGTCAGTAAATGGAAAAAAATTTGGCCAAAATTAGGAATCATAGAAAATGATACTGATATTACTTTATCTTTTCTTCTAAGGCCAGTTAAATATAGCATTCTTTGTCAGTCTTTTGAAGAAAGAATGAGACCTTTTCCTGAATTGTGCCTTTTTTGGAGATACAGGTTTTCTTGCAAAGTTAGTATAGAGAGTTCTCATTATGGTTCTTACCCAGTTTCTCCATTGTTAATATGGCATATTGCCATGATTATAGATGTCAAAACCAAGAAACTGGCATTGATACTTACTAACTCTAAACTCAAGACTCCATTTGTATTTCATGATGTTTTTCCATCCATATCTTTTTCAATCCCAGGATTCAATCCTGAGTACCTCACTGTTCCATATCTCCCCAGTCTCCACTGATCCCCATGCCTATGTTTGTCTGCAATCTTTTATCTTTTTCATTTACACTTATAGAAATAGTACTTTTCCACAGTTATTTACCTATGGTTTCCATCAAGTAATGAAATTATATAAATACAATAAAAATAACAAATGACATAAAAGGTTTGGAGACAATACGAGTGCCCTTGGTAAGGATTCTACTCGGTGAAGAATTGCCCCAGGAATTGAGGGAGCAACCTGCCAGCTTTTAGCGTACCATCAGAATCAGGTAGGAGAAATGGAGGAGTATCTCAGCAAGTTCATTAATGGTGTCCTATATTTGCCATTCAAGAAAAGAAAAAGGTGTTCATATGGATTTTTTTAAAGATTTTTTTTTAATGATGGACACAATATTTATTTTTATGTGGTGCTGAGACTCAAACCTAGTGCCTCACATGTGGAAGGCAAGCGCTCTACCCCAGCCCTATTCATATGGTCTTCATGGTGATCCTTTATCTGTGTGTACAGCTTTATCCTTTGATATAAGTAGGGCAGGCATATGCAACGGAGAAAACTGAAACTCTGAGATGGGAAGCAGTATGGCCAGGATCATCCAGCCAGCATATAACTCAGGTCTCCATTGCTAAGCCAGTTGCTCAAGCTATGGACCATAAACTTGTATCACACTGAAACATTTTCTTTACAGAAATAGATTTCTGGGTGGATTTGTGAATGTCAAACTATTTTCCTGCCCAAGTAAATTGTGTATCTTATACTCTACGGAAGAGTCACAGTCCACAAATGGATTCTTTTCATGTCAGACAACCAAATGAGTGAAGGTAAAGGAAGACCTTCAGTCAGAGGAAAGAGGGTAGGTAGGAGTTTTGCCCAAGGACTCAGATTTTAGCATCAGTGTTGCTCTTGGATGGGGGGCAAGGATTGCAACTCCACTCTTTAGGAACTCATGGAAAGATCAGTGTGACTTTCCTGGGAACTGTCACTACTGGTTCAGGTCTCTGCCATGCCACTTAATAACCTAACTTCCTGATAAGCCTATTCCCATTTAAAAGGAAGGAGTCCCTACAGTGGCATTTGGTGATGTTTAGCTTACATCTGCCTGATTCCTGACAGTTCATGAGGAACTTCCACAGGTGGCACACATTTTTTCTAGAATTGCCCTGTAGATGGTGAAGGTAGGAGGCATGATGGCACAAGACCAGGGTGTCGGACACCCCCGGGTCCAGATTCCAACTCAGTGACTACTTATCCTCATCTAAAAATGGGGACAATGGCAGATGTGAGCTTGTAGGAGTCTTACATGAAGTAAAATGAAATGACAGAAAGTCCATTGAGGTCTAAAACACTTTTGGTCATTTAAGGGCAATTCGTTTTAATCATGGATTGAGAACTTGGAATAGTTTTCAGGGACTTGTTGGACACAGGGATGAATGACAGTATGTGCAAGTCAGAGTGGATGGCCTGGTACCATGAGGCCAGTCACATTCCTTGTGCAGTAACATACAGAATGAGGAAATGCCAAAGGAAAATCCATAATGGCTAATGTGCTGAACCTGCTCATGGGACTCCATTTTTTACATTGCTTTTCTGGAGCATTTTAATGGTCTTTAAAAACATCATCGAATATCTGGATATAAGAAAAATCTTCAGAATAGGAGGAGGAACTTGTTTGACCTTTTCAATCAGTTTATTTTTCAGCAAATGTTTATTCTAAGCACTGAGCTAACTGCTAATTTTAAATAAACTTACTGAAATATCAAGTCATTTATAAACACATTTTAAGAGCAAGTATTAATCCCACTTTCTAGGGGACAAATTTATTCCTACTTACATTTTTTATTTCTCTTTTGCTAGGAACAGGAATCAGATTGTCCCTAAGAACAGTGACCTCACTTGCCAATCAGATAGTGGGGGAAAGGTACACAGCTTACCCTCCAGCTGTACTGCATTGCAGATTCACAAAAATATTTCAAAGCCCTTCCTGATCATGGTCCCATGGACAGAATTCACAAATATTTGCTGCCTCCAGTGTCAAGAGATTATGTACCTTGGATTACAAATGCCTAATTATGCTTTTCAATCTAGGATGAACCTATATCTTATATTTCCACTGAGCCCAAAATGGAATATTTTTAAGCTGGGGTTGGGTTTTTAAACTGATGTGTACATTTTATGTATTATTTTCATCTTTAACATTATTGTAAAATTAATTGTGAATCGTAATCAATTGGCTCCTCAATTTAATGGGGCAAAACTAAAAAGGAAGCTAATCTTCTATGAACAGGTAAATAACTGAGTATTATAGTAAGTACCTGGTTCTTCTTGAAGAGAGAGATTCCCGGGGCTCCTCAGGCCAGCAGGAGAGAGCTTGAATGGCCCTCCCTTGCCTTTAAATTTTATCTCTTAGGCTCATTAACATCAGATCCAAAGACTTCGGAGAATGTACTAAGCATTCCAGAATCTATTCTATTTAGCCTCCCTTAGAGGATACTGTTTGTCCTCATTTTAGCTGTCTTCTTCTTCCCAGCATCAGCCCTGCCCAGAATTCCCCCTTTCTTCTGACAGTCTTCACCCTTCCTGACACACTTACACCATGCACATCACATGTAGCCGTGAGATAGCCTCCTATTCAAGATTTCACCAAGTCATCCTCTCTAACCAGACATGGCCTGGGATGCAAACTCCCATGGGCTGCTGGACCAGTGACTCTCCCTGCGTCATAACTCAAGGGTGAGGTAGGATCAATGACAGGTTTACAGGGGAGCATGGCTTTAAATAGCTGAGGTCAGTGTCTGGAGGCTTCCCGTTAATACCACTAACAGTGTCCAACAAGCAAGACCATTGGCCACTTTGTTACCCACTCTAAACTATTTCTGATCTTCCAACTCTATTTTCAAACACATCCCAACTCCCAGCAAATTGACAATGCAGCTCTCTTTATGTGAAGCCTTGTTTATAGGCCACAATTCTCCCGACAGATTTACAAGTGTCTGTGGAGTTTTAAAAGACGATTGCTTAACAGGCATTAAGTGAGACACATAGGACTGTGTAAATATTTTAGCTGGAATAGGGGATTTTTAAAATTGTCTGAGCCAAATATTGCATTAAATCTGAAGACAGTGGCAAACTGATTAGCTTTCATTGCCAACTTCAAGCTTTGCCAGCAATTCCCGTAGCCAAGACGAGACACCAGAATCCATCCACCAGTTTAGGTTGTGTGTTTTTAAAATAACTTTCCATCCTTTTTCTTTTCGCCTTCTGTCTTTCCATCTTTTCTCCTTTATTTCCTCATGATCCATTTAGATATAAGCACTTTCCAGAGTAGAAAATTACAGTGAATGTGACTAACCAGGACAGGCTGAAACACAGAATGGGCTCAGAGGTCAGAGAAACCGTGGAGAGCTTGCAGCTGTCCTGACTGAGCAGTGTGGATGCAGGTTGCTTTTTGCAAATGAGTTTGTGTTTCTTAATCACTGGCCTCTTTGTAGCCAGCTGTTGCTCTGCTGAAAGGAAAATAGTTCTAAGATCAGCATTGCTGCCTTTTACAGATTTGCTTGAATCATACAGAGGCAAGCCTGTTGCCTTTAGGATTTGTATGTGCAGAGATTCTGTCGCCTAGTTCAAATATGAATTGCCACACAAATAAGCTTTTTTACTCGAGAAGACGTGTTTGCTACCAAAGCATTCATACAGGAAAATCATTTTCCCGAATTAAGCAGTAAGAGAGCTGTTTTGCTCTACCTTAGGTGTGATTTCTGGGGGAGTGAGCATCCCTTCTGGAAAGTGCCGCTCTACCTTTGGTGATTCCTTCAACAACCTCAGAGTTTCACTAATGGCGTGTGTGTACTTCTTGAAGCAGAACTCCATGGACCGCTCGAAAATGGAGGTTCTACCTATTCTTCTCAAATATCTTGGATTGTATCATGCTTCCAGATCATTCCTTGATGTTGTTGATCAGCAAGTATGAACATCCTAAAATTATATTTAAAAATATATTTAATTATACTTACGTGTACTTTAGAAATCTGAGCTTTTGATGCAGATTTATCTGTAGACAGCCCTCAAATTCAGTTAGCTCCATTGATATTGACAGTAGCATAATTTACATCTAAATTAAATGTGAGACATTAGGGCCTTTTAAAAAAAAACTGGTTTTTTTTTTGGGGGGGGGGCTGGGGTTGTGGCTCAGAGGTAGAGCACTCGCCTGGTGCGTGCAAGGCCCTGGGTTCAATCCTAGCACCACATAAAAATAAATAAATAATTGCTGTCATGTATGACTAAAAAAAAATAAAAATAAATCATATGGTCAAAAAATAAATAAATAAATAAAAATAAAGGCATTGTGTACAACTAAAAGAAATTTTTTTTTTTTTTTTTTAAAAAGCTGCTTTCGTGAACAGACCTCAAACCTACTTTTATGTCCTGGTCAATTCAGATTATTTTATATTAACCTTTGCATATCACCAGTTCCCATCCATGCTTGAGTAAATTACTTCTTGAGTTGTCCATTCTGGAAAGTGATCACTTTGAGTACATTGCCCACAGTGCCTGACTCCAGGGCAAGACACCACTCCAGCTTGTGTGACCCAGTCACCTCTACAAAGAGGCACAGAAGACACATTCTCATTTTTTAAAATCCCTCTACCCCGTCCTCATTCACGTTGTAATTTTGCCCTTGGTTATGCCCAAATCAGTTTGGCTACTGTGTATTGAGAAAAAAGAACTTTCTTATTTTATTCATAATTCCACTTCTTGTATCCTAAAGAAGAAATCCTGAACTCAGAATTAGTTTGTGTGGACATGGATGTGACTCACAGCCTGACACACTGTCAGAACAAGGTAGAAAGGGCTTCCCTACCCAACTGTAGGGGAATTAAGTGAATCCAGTGCATACAAAAGTTTCATATGACAGTGAATTACAATGTTTGTAGGTTTTTGTAAATCTGAGCAAGAATACATGCAATATTAGCAGAAAGAATAAAAATGGAAGCATTTCCTTGTCAAATATAAGCATGTAAAATCATATGTAAAGGCAATTATGGAGGATCCAGGGCTGAGTCCTAGATGCAGGGCAAAAAAAAAAAAAAAAAAAAAAAAAAAAAAAAANATTGGATTTCCTTGTTTCTTACTATTGCTAGACTATGAACTACTGACATTTTTAGAGCAGAAATACAGGTCTCATTATATACTTCTCCCCAATGTTTGGCACAATGGCAAATAGCAGGTACTTAAAAAATATTTTGAGTGTGGGTATATTTGCAACCTATATGTACTCATAGTAGGGCAATCTTAGAGCAATTTATGTCAATATCTCATATCCGCAGAAATAAAGCTATTCAGAAGATTCTAAAGAAAGAGCATTGAAGGGATGCAGGTGGAACCTCTGCCTGCTTGTGAGGTGTCTTTGTTCTGTACCAGGTCCAAACTCAAAATTCAGCCCTTCTTTCATGTTCCACACCTGCACCAAGCAGTATGAGTTCTAAAGGTTTGACAAAGCTGTCCTCCTTGTCTCTCTGTATCCATCTCCCCTCTTACAGAGATCCAGACTTCTCCCTCTTTTGTGAAAGATAGCATTTCTTTTCTTTAAAGCAAAGAATTGGGTAACACCTACCCAAGCACTCATGTGGAAATGGTGGAGTGCTTGACTACAAGAATTTGTCAAAGATTTTTGTTTCTAATAATGACTTTTCCAATAATGGCTATTCTAAGATTTTTTAATCTAGCTTTTGCAATTAAAAAAATGTTATCTGAATTAATGAATGTGAGTGAAAGTGGTATGGTATTCGGTCTCCTTGTGTTTTTTTTCTGACCCCTCCATCCACCTGCATTTTAGCAAAATAAATTAATACACATGTATAATACAAAATGGAGAGAAAGATTGTTCCTGTATCTTTGTGTATATGTGTGTGTGTATGTATACATATATACACCTACTAGAAAAAAATTTATTTTATTATATTAAAATTATTGGATTTCCTCTTGGGAAAGAGGCAACTACTCTCTAAAATCAGAGCTAAATTGTTCAATATGCAAACAGTACTGCATGTGGATAAGTTTCTCTCCCTTTATTTGGTAGTATATTCATTTATTTATAAAATATTCATTATTTATAAAAGACTCACAGATCTTTCCTGGACTTGGCACTGTAGCAGATGCTGGAGATTTCACAGTAAGCAGAAACTGTATGTTTCTGCTTAACGGTGGAAATAGTAAAATAATCATGGATACTATATATAATAACAAGAGGAAAATTATACAGTGCTGTAACTTTGTAACAGAGGAGACCTCATTAGTATAGAATGGAGGGTCCAAAAGAAATCCCCAAAAAAAGACTTTGAGAGGAGGTCTATCTGATGACTCACCACTAGTGACTAGAGGTTGGAGGAGAAAGTCCAGGCAGAGATAGTGGGGAGGAATTGAGCGCGTCTGAGAACATGAGAGCAGGCTAGTGTGGAAGGGCTAAGGCTGGGAGGCAGGCAGGGCCCAGCCCATGGAGGGCCTGGTAGACCATTTGAGGGATTGGGAACAATCTCTAAAAAGTAATGAAAGCCATTGGAGGATTTAGGCAGAAGACTCATAATGAGATGTTGTAAAGGTCACTTTGACTCAGATGCGGACAACAAATCAGAAAGCAAGGGTGAACGTGGGAAAAATAGGAAGGTACTGTGGCAGTATGGAGAGGTGTAAGGAATGTCAGAGCTCTTGGTGGGGGAGCAACTCTGGGCTAGAAATGTGCCTTGGAAGGCACATTCTAAGAAGGTCACTGAAGAGTTCACCTGGAAGAGATTGTCTCAAGAGAGAACAGAGGTGGGAGGAGAAAAATTGTTTATACCAAACCCCAAAAGAATACAAACATGTAATAACAGTATAGAAGGCTGCAGCTGCAAAGGAGGCAGAGCCATCAGATAGAGGTCACATCCAGAGTGGAGGACACAGAACCTGAGAAAGAGGAAGCAGCACAGTGAAACCAACTCACAGGAGACTCAAAAACAGGACACTGACCAGAGGGTGGGTTAATTAGTGACTTTGGGGTGTTTTTGTGGTATTAGAATTGGGTGTGAAGTAAATGTCAATGGGTCAAGGAGTGAGAAACAGAAAAAGTGATTACTGGCAATTTTTAAAAGATGATTTGACTTGTAAGGGATAAGCCCATTCATAATATGCTTATTTGCTTATGAAACTCATAAGTATTAAGACTGCCAGTTATTCAAAGAGTTTGTGGGATCGTTATTGCTAGCTGTTCTTGGAAACTAAAAGAATGGAATCATGAACAACTATCCAGTCTTTCTACTATATATGAATATTTTAAATCAATAATGAATATTTTAGGTAGCATCTTACTGTTCAGTACACAAAATAATTTTTTATATATGTGTTAGTTTTCAGAAGATCATATGTATCAAGAAACTCAAAGTCCAAAAGGTATTAAATAATTTTCCCGGACAATAAAGGATACAGAAAACTAAGAATAAATAAATATATCAATAGATTAAGAGTAATTTAAAGAGCTGGGGTTGTGGCTCAGTGGTAGAGCACTTGCCTAGAACGTGCAAGGACGTGGATTCGATCCTCAGCACCACATAAACATAAATAAATAAAATAAGGGTATTGTGTCCAACTACAACTAAAAAATATTTTTTTAAAAAAAGAATAGTTTAAAGAGGTAATTTTTCTAATGTATCAGTTGTTTATGTTTATGTCTAAATGTGTATGTATAGATATATTCATATTCATGGCTTTTTCCCACAATTAAGATTGCTCCAAAGCTGTTATTTTACATTTTAAAAACAAAACTTTAAATGTCTTGTTTATATTTCTCTTGTCAAAGTTGGGTAGTTTAGTAGGACTCTTATTTTGGTAATACTCACTGTTACCTTTTGAAGATAGTCTGTGTTTGATTTCTCAAGTACACGTGCATCTCAAATTCATTTCTTACTTCAGATCCACAGCTTAGTAAATAAATGTTATGATGAAGAATAGTTGCACATAACATTTAAAAATTTACCTTATAAAAGGAGCCCAGATGCATGTCTTTCCTTTCGTTCCAATGTGAAACTATCAGTTTATTATAGTTCCAGTTTGTCTGAGTTTTTACTAATCTTTTTTGGCAGATTTTTGAGATGAAATCACATTCTAAATAATTCACCCACTTAAAGTATGCAGTTCAGTTACTTTGGTATTTTCACAGAGTTGTCAGCCATCATCACTTTTAGAAACATTTCATTACTCTGAAAACATATCTTGCACCCCTCGGCCAGTACCCCTGGTCTCTCCCTTTCTGCCTCTTCCTCTCCTAGCTTCAGGAAACCACTAATCTACTCTGTTGCTATAGATTTATCTATTCTAGACACTTCATTGAAGTAGACTAATATAATATGTGGTCCTTGTGATTGTCTTCTTTTACTTATAATGTTTTTACTTATCATAATCAGAGCTTATCCAACTAATAGTATGACTTCATTCCTTTGTATGGCCAAATAATATTCGGTGTATATTTAAAGTACATTCTATTTATCCATTTTCCAGCTTGTGAATTTTCAAGTTATTTATACTTTCTGGAATCTGCCAAAGCTCTAGTAACTTAGCAGAGTGTTTTACTTAGCCTTTGGAGGATAGACACTATGTATGTACAGACATAAAGTGACACTTGTATTTGTAAATACATGTATGTATTTACAGATTTATTCTGAGATAACGTTCTGACCCAAGTACCATGTGTCTAATGCTTCTGTTTTAACCCCTAATATACAGTCACCTATTGAAGCTTTTTAACCAATTTAAATACAAATGCTTGCCCCCCCCCTCTCCCCTCTCTCTCTCTCTCTCCCCCCTCTCTCTCCCCTCTCTCTCTCCGCCCCCCCTCTTCATTTGTTTTGTACCATGGATCAAACCCAGGGGCACTTAACCACTAAGCTACATCTCTGGCTCTCTTTTATATTTTATTTAGAGACAGGGTCTTGTAAGTTGTTTAGGGCCACACTAAGTTTTTGAGGTTGGCTTTGAACTTGGAATCCTCCTGCCTCAGCCTCCTGAACAGTTGGGATTACAGCTGTGTGCCTCCATGCCCAAATGCTTGCCTTTGGATGAATACTTATTAGGAATAATTTGCACAATGATGTTGGCTAAATACTCAGACCAAGGTTAGAGAAAGAATACCTTTGGTTGCATGCATGTTCTCTACACATGGGCCATTAATGCACAGTTGTCCGATTTAAGCCCAGTAATTTGGGCTTTGAAGAGCTATTTGGCATAAAATACCATGCCAAATAGTCTAGTGGGTCTAGTGGTCCCCTTCAAAATCTATTCTGTGTAGTACTTTCTTGGGCTTTGGAGAGCTATTTGGCATAAAAGGGGTCTAGCGGTCCCCTTCAAAATCTATTCAGTGTAGTACTTTCCCAGAATAAATGTTTCCTTTTGCCCCTGCCCACCATTCTCACCCCAGAATTGCTGATAACTGTAATGCCATTCACTTTCTTACCATGCCATGCTTTAAAAACACCTCAGAACATGAAATATGTGCTTTTTATTTTAAGGTTCTGTCATTTGTTTTTACTTAAGTTAACTGGAACTCTCCCTTTACTTGACCTTTTCTATGTGGCCTTTATAAAAAAACAGTATATACATAAGACAGCTACAAAATAGTACATTTGCCTTTGTGCCAACCTTTAATATGCAAATGAAAAATCTAATATTTTTTTTAAATATGATTTTAATCCATCCATAGAAGTTCTTGAATTGCTCCTGGCCAAAGTAAAATATAGCTGTTTTTATTTTAGTATTTTATTATATTGAATTTCTTATAGTTTCCTAATCATTCAGTTCAAGGCAATACCATGAAAAAAAAAAAAAAAAACGTATACTAATATTACCTTATGCTAATATTGTGATTTTGAGTCCCAATTTATTTTTAAGTTTATCTTAACAAAAATGTATTTTGGGGCATAGGGACTAAATGTGCACTGAGTCTTTCTCATACCCCCCCAACATACACACATAACATTGGATGTGTAGAAAGCACCAGGAAGAACATTGTACTGTCTTGTTACTAAAAAGATGAGAGTAGAGGTGTAGAGGTAGAAGGGAAGAAATCACTCACATGTTTGCTTCAGTTCATATTACAAGGAGCAAAAATTACTGTGTGCCATAGCCAGTAAGAAGTGTGGGTGACCCATTGTCTGCTGCTACATTGTCTGAGGAGAGGTGCTAGTCTGTTTCCTTCACTGCCATATCCCCAGTACCTGGTTCAGTTTGTGGTAGGTTGTCTACACTCAACAGGTATTTGTTTAGTTGATGTATTTTCTGAATGAACCCCTTTATGATAAACTCCTTAATGAAGCTTCCTAGGCCCTTTACAGTCTGAATCTGAGTTGTGTGTCTCACTTGAAGCCCACTGATACAAGACAAAAATTCGCTGCAGTCAAATAGTTCTCTCTGTTGCTGCAACAGTCCTCTATGGTTGTGCTTTGAGCATGGAGCTTGTGTAAAGGACAAGGGTCTTATACAACTGAGGAAGAGGTAGATGTGGCACAGGGCCATGGAAGGGTAGAGTGGGAACGAGGTAAGCAGAGAGAAGAGTGGATTCCATATTGGAAAAGCAAAGAGCTTAGATAAAAATGTGTTCTGACTTTGAGAGGTTCTGGGTTCAGTCCTTAACAATGGGGGAAAAATTCTGATTTAAGTGAGCCTATAGGTCCTTCAACTTATAGGAAAGGAAACATGCTCTGGCCTTCTTAACAATTTCTTTTATACATTTGATCTGTTAAAGAGATTAGATGGGTATTAGATTTTGATTAATTATATTGGAGTCTTGCCTCTGTATTCTCCTATCTTGCTTTCAACATGGCTCAGTAAATTTTATTCCTTTGTTCTTGGGGTCAAAAATAAACAATAGATAAACATGTGTGTGACCTTATAAACCTGACATCTGGAATCTTGAAACATTAAGGCTGCGTCATCTCTTCTACCAAAACATTTCACAGCGTTTTAACCTTTAAATCAGGACTTTCTCAATTTACTCATTATTGAATTCTGTATTGGTTTTTAATATTTGTTCTCTCATAAGGATTACTTATTAGTAGTGAACTTTAAAAACTAATATCTTTTTGACAGTCAAAAATTGTGTAGAGATGAAAATAAAAGAAGCTGGAGTGGCTATGGCTTTTGACCTTGAAACGCCGGGCACAGCCTGTGTCTGGAGCAGCGTTGGTGGTCCAGCAGCATTTTCCAGGAGTCTTCCAGTTGGACAATGACCAGCATTAGTGGAGTGTCCATGACCTCTCTCCTTTATGCACTGGCAGTCTCCAGTGTCATCATTAATTAGTCTTCAGGTCTTCCACTTGTCCACTAGAAAGCTTCTCAAATAAGCCAAGTTAATAAATGGAAGTGGATGAGCTGCCTGGCCACCGGAACATGCGACCAGCAGAGATGGTTGAAGGGCGGCTCTCCCCCTTTGATCGTATGGAGAAGCTTAATTCTAACAGGCCACATGGGAGTCCCAACCCGTGGGGGCATGGAGAGGACCTCCAAGCACAGCAGTGGAGCTGCTGCTATGGGTCCTGGTTTCAGTTTCTAACTGAGTGGCTCAGAGGCCCAAGGGGCTTGTTTCACACTTTGCTTCATCTTTCCCCAGGAGTTCGCCTGCATTCTTCAGTGATCTCACTGAATTTCAGCAAGGGAATGAAAACCATTATCCCCATATTCTAAACAGGAGATTTTCACTATAAATAGAATGCACAGCATCTGTAGCACATAATCCCCAAAGCCCTGACTCTCCTGCTGTTCTGGCCATGACATGTTTCCCAACCAATTTTACTAAATCATAAAAATAACAAATAATATTTATGAGCCTGCTTCCTAGTACCAAACATTCTGCACACATCACATGCATTATCTCAATTCTCATATCATACCTGGGGGAGAGGGCTCCTCATTTTTCACATGAGAAAAAGAAGCCACAGCCAACCTGAACCCAGGTAGGTCTTGATCTAAGTACAAACCCTTTACCACCCCATGCTATGGTCTCATAAAATTTGAACATTTTGATGGGCTCCCTATGGGTTCTGTCATCACATCCAGGACAACAGGAAAGCTGCAGTGATCTGCCCTTTTAATTCAGGCAAAAGTGGAAGTTTTGCTTTGGTAATTAGGGAAATGAGCTCTGCCTTTGGCTTTTCTGTGGCTGGGGAGGAGTCACTTTGAAGGCATTATTGGCATGGCTTCAATTATATCCTATTACTAATTTGCAGGTAAGCCTCGTATTATTGATGTTCATGGAAAATAGTCATAAAAATAGAATTATTGGAATTTGCATAATATTGGAAATTGCTCTATTTGCATTTGAGGATTAAAGAATTTAAAGGACTAATTTATGAGAAATTCTGATTTCCTTTAAATATGGGTACCTGTGTTCTCAGTCATAGCTGAATAACATGAGAAAATTCATTGAGAAGTGCTAATTTTTCAAAGTAGAAGTCTTTCAAAGTCAGGATAATGATCTTTGGCTGCCTTGCTTATGCCTCACCAGTGAAGTGGTAGACATTGCTTGGGTACTTAAAATTCACTAATCCCTTTCACACAAGATTGGGACACCCCACAGTGCTTGACAAGTGAAGAGACTGAGACCTTGCCACATCTCCTGGAAAGGAAGGCAGGAGTGAAGAGACAAACAAGTCACACTGTGACCCTGGAAAGCCTGCTCTGCATCTGGGTCAACCATGCTAATTTTATTTAGCCTTTTTCCACATAAGAATCTAGTTAAGGTGTGGAAATCTGATGCTGTGGCCAAATGCATAGACCCCTCTAGAGAAATTTGGGGATAAGTAGGTGAAACCTGCCTAATAATTTCTCAGGTATTAATATAAGCACATGAGAAAATATAATTAAAGGTAAATATAAGCATTATACGGAAGATACTATAGAGGCTTAAAATATACGAAAACTGAATTGGAAGAGGCCTTATGAGAAATGGTGGATCTCAGACTTTTTAGGATGAATAAGGCTATGTGGAGAGTTATGTGTGAGGTAAATAAAGACATGAATGGAGACATGGAATCAGAAACATTGTTTGATCAGTACACTTAGGAAACATTGAATGGTTTGGTTGTGGTTGGTCTAATATATGTGAGAAATAAAATTGGCCTGAAATCCCAGACTTAGGAAGCTTGAATTTAATTGAATTGGCAATGAGAGCCAATCATTATATTTTCTTTGAATTTTTAGGAAATAATCTTTCCTCATAATTTAGGGAGACCAGAGGAAACCTTAAAAAGCTCCAAGTTAACTCTTGATGTCTTCCCCCAGAGGGGGGGGGGAGGGGAGGGGGAGAGAGAGAGAGAGAGAAGGAACAAATGAACAAGAACAAAAAGATACTTTCCCCACTCTTCACCATGTCAGTAAATGGCAGTATAAGCCACCCCTGCTCATCTTTACCCTTCCCTGTCCCTCAGCCCTAGTTGAATGCATCAGCAAGACTTATTTGTTCATCTCCAAAATATGTTTCCATTCTACCAACTTCTTCTCCCTCTTTCTCTTCTCTGAGGTCACACCCTGTTTTAGTCAGCTTTTTCACTGCTGTGACTAAAGGATCCGACCAGCACAACTTTAAGGATGAAAAATTTATTTAAGGACTTAGGGTTTCAGAGGTCTTAGTCCATAGAAGGCCAGCTCCATTCCTCGGGGTTGAAGGTAAGGCAGGAACATCATGGAGGAATAGTGTGACAGAGGGAAGCAGCTCACATCATGGTGATCATTAAGCAGAGAAACTCAAGCTCCAGATACATAATATATACCCAATAGCCACACCCCCAATTAACCATGTCCTCCAGCCACACCCCTCCTGCTTCTAGTTACCACTCAGTTATTCCTATCAGTGATTAATTCACTGATTGGGTTAAGACTCATACAAGCCAATAATTTTTCCTCTGAAACTTCTAACATTGTCTCACGTGTGAGCTTTTGGGGGACACCTCATATCCAAACCATAACAAATCCCTATTTCAACAAAAGAAAAATGGTAAGAAGGATGTACTTGCCATTTGGCCACAAAATCCATCTACTTGGAAGGAGCTAAAAGGAAATCTCATAATAATAAGAGAAGTTATAATATAGCTATAATTGAGAAGACAAATAAGCTTAAAAAGATAAAAGCATAAAAACAAATATTTTGAAATGACATTTTGGCTGGTTTTAAGGAATTTTTTTCTCATTTGTCCCAAAGTAGAATTTGTATTTTTCACTTTGGTAGATCATTTTCAAAAAGAAAATCAGTGTTTACATTCCAATGGACAGGACTTCCTAAATGTCATTGGAATAGTTGTCAGAATAATGGAAAATATTATAAATAAGCTCTCTTTAAAACTTTTGGAAAGTAATATCATCAATAGACACAGCCTGAATTTAGGTATTTGTGTTCTGTGATCCAGAAGTCTTATCATAGGATGAATCCCTGGATACCTCTAAGAATGCAGTTTCTTCTGAACTCGACTCAGAAAATGACAAAGGATTCCCTTAGACCATGCTTCGATCTCTTCCAGGATTTCAACAATCTGGTTATCAATGTGGCAAATGAAAAGTGTCATATAACTACTTTCAAAGGACACTTTGAGTGGCCTTTTGCACTTTTCTGTGCTTCTGTACTGACATGTTTGTTACTTTGCCTGTAGAAAATGTTCTGGGACACTAGTTCTGAAAACATCAAATTATTGATCAGTGTTTTCCCCAGTGTAAAGTTCCCTTCCCTATACCTTCCTTCCAAAATGACTTATCTTTGTATTTGTAAATTGTTGCAGGACCTGGAGTACATGTTTATTCATTTTATAAACTAGGTGACATGATTTCTTTATGATAAAAATGCAAGGCTTTAATATGGTTTCTTAGACGAGCACTTACCAGTAATTCCTGACCATGATCAAAAGACAAAACTAGTCATGACTTAGTTCTACCTTTGAGAAATGCAGACTTTCTTTCTCCAGTACATTTCTACAACTGACCTGAACATATAAAAACCTTGAGGAGATGCCTCTTACCTGGGTCACTGGCTTTTGTGATGGTGAACTCTAGATTATGGTTTCCATCTACTCAAATCAGAACTCTCCAGTTTGAGGCAATTTGATTATCAAAACAATCTGTTATGAATTCTAGATAATCTCTCTGAAGTAAATCACATAAAATTATTTCACATATATTAGTAGAATATGAACAGAAAGGGTAGGTGGGAAGCATTAAGGACAGACAGTGTCCTTCCTCACCTGAGCTTAGTTCTGATGTTGAGATGTGTATGTTACCCTGAGAAATCACTAATTTGGTGGTTACAGGCAACTTGAATGCCTGAAAACTTCTGCAAAATCTATCTTAATTTCTACTTTGGAGTATGAATCTAAAGAAGGTCAGGGTCCTTAATACCCTGACTTAAGTCCTTAAAAAGTTTTTGCTGCTTTATTTTGGGGGAAGCAAAAGGTAGAATAGTTTACCTGTTCCAGGTCAGAGATTTTTATAGATATCTAAAAAGAAAATTGAATGTGATACATTTGCTTGTTCTTAAAAACAGGTATAGGATGAACTCCTTATTTTTTTCCCCTGGAATTTGGATAAAAAGTGATTGGCAAGGAGTCTACACACTTGATGCCTGAGTGCAAAGCACAGGCCCTGGCTTCTAGAAGGAGCTCAGCAAATGTGAATTCTTGTGGTAGTCTAATTCTACACTTCTCTTTACAGCAAGTGAGAAGCAGATGATGGTGGTGTGCAAGGAGTCCCCCAAGGAGTATCTTCAGCCTTTCAAGGATAAGCTGGAGGAGTTCTTCCAGAAAGGTAGGAGGCTTTGTCAGTCATACATACATGCTTACAACATGCTTCACCTCACGGATCTTTTGCTGAGGGCCACTGCCACTTCTATCCCACCACCAGCCCCAGTGATTCCTTTAGTCAATCTTCCCAGGGTGGTTACACTCTTAGCGTAGATGGAATGTTCTTATAGCTTTTTTGTCACCTTTCAAGACTGTTTGATATTTTAAATCCTTTAATATTATTGTTATTTTTGTAAATTTTTTGAGAGCAAAGATTTTTTGTCTCTCCATGGAGATCAAGGGGATCCTCAGTACATGTTAACTGACGAGCAACTTATGTGCAAGGTTTACATAGTCATGCATCTCAGATTTGTGGCCAGCTGTCACAAGTGGGTGGTAATTATCTTCCTGGTTTAAGAGTATAGCAACTTGGAAACTAGTGTTGTATTTTCATTGCTTTTCAAAGGGGGAGGCTGAGGCCCAGTGAATGTGATATATCCAATCACTTGGCACTCTTTGACCCTTTGGGTTGTAGTAGATGGAAGCAATAAGCAGGAGGCACAACCCATACTAAGAAATCTTAGCAGGTTCTGTTCCTTCCTCCACAGCTTTGTTAGGCATAGGGAGCTTTTGTTGACCAAAGTCCATGAACATGAATTTAGGTATTTCTTATTTTAATTTCTCAATTTCAACTTAAGATGTGAAAGAAATATAAGTGTGGAATGTTTGGTTGGAGCATTTTCTTTACTCGAAAGCCAGAGGAAATGTACATAGGAAACTTTGGGGATATCTCAACATACTGTTTCTATTATTGCATAAGGCCACATGATACCACACCATCAACAAAAAACTGTTAGGCAGAGTGAATTCACAAAGTATGGCCAAACCACTTTAGGAATTGGCAGGGAAATTCTCAGCCCATGAGTCAGAAGAACTCCATCCCAGATGCTCCCTTTGTGCATAGATCATTGCTCCCTCCTCTGTAATGAGGGGTTATTTTGTTGAAGCGGAAATCAGAGTTGGCCACTGCTGAATGTTATATGTGATGGGGGGGTATTGTGATCAGGCTCAGTACTATACTGAGAGCATACCATGATACCAACATATGGGCTGTGTGACTTTAACTAAGTGTTTTTATATGTGACTTATTAAAGTAAATGCATTGCTTTATAATTTTACCAGGTAAATTTAACCTAAATGGCCTTAAGAAAAGCATGAAATATTTCCCTTTGCTACCACTTCATAATGTCTGTTCAATATATATAGAATTAACTTGAAATGAGGCTTATGTGTACTTGGATTCCATTCTTATTTTAACTGCTATTATTGCCTATCTGGAAAATTCTACAATGTGTATAATTGGGGTTTTTATCTGCCTGTATGCTTTAATCATCTTAGAGTCCCTCTTTTACAAACCAGCTCACATCTTAAAACACTTATTTTGTGAATTGTATTCTTTTGTTGAAAGGGCTGAATATGAATAGATGTAGAACCTTGATTCTACTAAGTTTTTCAAGAAACTTCTGATCAGGGAAACAAGGGCTGTTCTAAGAAAGCCTGAGAGCCATGTTCTTAATGCTACTGTGCACTAAAGTCAGGGATAGATTAAAAAAAAAAATTAGATACCCAGAACAAACCAGATCTACCACCAGCATCTCCATGGGTGAGACCAATGTTTTTATTCACCAAGTGATTCCAATGTGGATCTCAAATTGAGAACCACTATTGTCAACCTTAGTTCATTTTTAATGTATATTCAAAGATAAACATGCAGAGCCTCCCATATGCAAGGCCCTGGGAATACTAAGGTCAATTATTCTCCTTGGTCCTGACCCAAGTACTGTCTTATTAGGAGAAGATCTATCATTGAACACAATCAGTCCACCATGGAAATAGCCTGTTAGTATGACCTTATTAACTGAATTTGTAGAAACAGCAGTCTGGAATCAGAATGTCTGATAGGGCAGACACTAACCACATGTGGCTGTTGTGCAATTTAAGTGTGCCTAATCCAAGGACCAGATTTATAAAAATCATGCAAAAATATTTCATTTCTGTTTTTTTATATTGATTGCATGGTAAAGTGATAATGGTTTGGGATATATTAGATTAAATAAAATGTGTTGCTGAAGTTAATTTCTCTGTTTTAAGTGTAGCTACTAGAAAAATGTAAAACTCTGTTGTGATTTATATAATATTTCTATGGGAAAGTGCATAAACATGGTCCCTGGGCCTTCCTTCTCTCATTCCTGCACCCTCCTCTTCATATTCTTTCTGTGCCTTCTCAACCTCATTACTAAGGTGCAGAGTCTCGAAGACTAGCCCCATGCTCACTTTCAAGCTGGGTCCAGCCATTGTTTGGTGGCCAATTAGAACTACTTTGGCAAGGGCATGCTGCCACTTCAGACCATTCCTCTGCAGTTAAGAAATACATAATTGATAGCATTGTGATACATACAGTTAAGGGGCTAGGGTTTTGCCAAGTTGCAGTACACACAAATAGAATTTCTCTTGGGTACTATTTGGAGTACCAAATAGTAGTTCCTTTTTAATGTGGGTTTTCCAGTGATTCATAGAAATTGTAGGATTCTCTACCTACCACAAATATGCATTATTCTCCCTCGATAATCAAAGTTTTATGACAGTTTAAGTGTAGTATTCCATCTAAGGCCCCGTTCATTATAAGCAACACCATTATTGCATCTCCTATCAAGGAAGAAAAATTGTTGCCAATTAAGCCAGGATGTGCGGATTATGAGATGTATCCCAACATCAGAAATGCTGAAAGGTGAAAATCCCGTGCATTATGGAGTTGAAGTGATACTATTATTCGACATGTAAAATCAGAAAGGAAAAATGACCCATGCTTCCAGGGTATGTCAGGAAAGACTTTCAGCAAAGGAAATACTCTGTTCAAACTTAAAGAAGATGGTGATAGTGATGACAATGACAGTATTCACCGAGTGTGACTATATGCTAGATCCCGTGGGGGAGCAGATCACCTTCTCACATCATCCTCTATTCCCTGTGGTAAGCACCAGTATCACCCTGTTTATAGATGAGGACATTTAGGGTTAGGAATTCTCAGCAAACAGTTATAAAGGACATTCCAGACAGAGAAAAACACTGCAGATCTCAGAAGGATGCAAGAGCCGATATATATGGGGAATGGTGTGGCCAGGTCACAGGGCAGGTAGGGAACGCTCATGACCAAAAAGGAGCAGAGAGTGACAATAAGACTTGATAAAGAATCTCCATATTGTGTATTGCAAGGCAATAGATAATATTGAAAAACAGTACAGAATGACATATTCATGTTGAGTTTTTGTTTTGTTTTGGTGTCAGAGGGGCTTAGGGAGCATGTCACTTTGCTTTTTGTTGTTAAGAAATGCATTCTAATTAACATTCCAAAAGCATTAGAAGAGTAAGACTAGTAAAGAGCAAAAGGCATGGGGGTAAAAATAAGGAAGAAGGACATGGTTAATAGTAACAGGCTATGTTGAGTGTTGTCAAATATAAAATGAAATGATAGACAACCGTACTCCCTTTTTTGCTTTGAGTAACTGGATATTGACGAACAAGACTGGATTTGGGATAGAAGACAATGAGGGAAACTGGACATGTTGACTTTGACGCAGTGTGAGACACATAGGTCAAGGTGCTGGGTTCATAGGAGAGAGCTGGATGAGAATTTAGAGGTAGCTGTTTCAGTCAAAAGAATGAATGAGAAGGCCCAAAGAAAGGATATAGAATGAGAAGGCTCCTAAAGTTTCAGTGTATTTGAGCACGGAGTATCAAATAAGAACCATCCTTGAGAAAAGACACTTCTATATTTCTATAGTAGAGCTTATACAATTTATTTGGCAAGAAATTAAATTTCTTTTTAGGGTCTGCCCAACTCATCAAGTCTTAAGCAATTGCGTTCTTCATGCCTGAGAAGTCACATGCGTTGTGACTCAGTTGATTCATGATTAGGATTATTTTTACATAAGCTGCAATTCAGTTCTCTAACAATCATGATGATTTTAATTTTTCTTTTGTAAATCATATCCTGTTGCCACACTGAAGTGGGGATGATGTGTTTGTCCTTACTGTCTTTTATAATTCCTCCCTTCTCAAAATGCCCTTAAATAGTGATGACAAAACCATGGTACTTATTCTTAACTGATTTCATTTCCTGAGTAGAATTAGTAATTTTAATGGCACCTCTTTTTTTAGGGTTGCAAGCTCCATGGTATCTAAACCTTTCCCCATACATGGGTTTGTTTGGTTTTTTTTTTTTTTCCTTCCCCACAGTAGGCTCTTGTCGATACCAATTTACAGCTCAGTTCAGAGCATATTGTATAGGCATTTTTTTTTTAAGCTCATGCTTTCCCACCCTTAGATCAAACATGGCCATAATGATATGGACTACAAAAATGTGATGCTCAAATTAAAAAGTCCCATAAACATGGCAGGGATCCTATAATTGAAGGAAGGTGCAGAGCAACTGGTCAGATCCCAGGTATAGATCTTGTAGGTGGTCTTTTCATGCTGTTAAATTGGCCATTTGTATTTATAGCTTTGGCAGGGAGGCTGGAACCTAAGCGGTCTCTACGGCGGTGCTTTCTCATGCGTGGTCTTATCTAATTTTTCATTAATTTTACCTGCTGTTGATGAATGGTGCCAAATTCAAAATGAATCTGAATGACTCCTTCTGGGCCTTACTTTCTGAAACTGTCTGTCCTTTAAAGTACTTTGACCAGCTGAGATTATAGATATTCTCAATGTCAAGAAACTATTTTCTACCAATAGTAAAAACTAGATAACTTTATTGAGCTAAAAACAAACAGAAAACAGTAAATATGTTTTCCCACATTGAGGGCAAAAATAATTATAGTATACGAATGGCCAAATACTCTATGACACCTGGGGACTGTGTCTATCTGGCTCTGTTTACTTTCTTATCCCAACATAATGTAGGCTCAGCCTGGCTCATAATAGATGGTAACAATTATTTATTGAATTATTAACCAATAGTCTGAATTGTGTCAAGTATCTGCAGGTTATGTGTTTTTTCTTCTGTGGATTTCCTATTTAAATCCTTTCAGAATTGGTAAAAGCATGCTAGAAACTGGTAAGATACATTTTTGGCTAATAACGCTTGTCTCTGTTAAGGCTTCCCATATATAAAAGTATCTTTGTATTGGCACATACATGTATATAATCAATTCTTAAAAAGTACATAGATCAGATTAGATTGATAGGAACCATAACTAAACCTCCGAACTACAGAACCAAAAGCAGGTTATTAGGTAATCTCCTCTGTGAGAGAAAACAATTCTTATTCTTTATAGAGCTTTTGAAAGAAAGAACTCTGTTTGAGGATGCATGTACCTCTGCCTGGACCAGAATGGGTTCGTGTGTGTCTCACTGCTATTCCAGAAAGTACTAGCAGACGTGGTCACAGACATCATCAGATGGCCAAAATTAAGGTAATCTGTTGTGAGTTCTGGGCCACTAAAATAACAAGAGTTTTAATATTTGGAAGGTGGAGGAAGCTATCTCTTCAAAGGCTTGTGAAATAGATTCTTAATAAAGACAAGCCTGAATTTTTTCAACCCTTCAAAAAAGAAAAAAAACTATAGACTAATCTCACTATATTTTTAAAATTCTAAATAAAACTAATAACCTACTTCACTACCAAACAGAATTTATTCCCAGAATGTAAAGATGATATGATACTGGAAGGTAATCACCACTATTAATGAATCTAAGGAGAAAATTCAAATAATTGCTACGTAACAGTATATGCTTAAAAATAATTTGATAAAATTCAATATATAAGGATTTATAAGGATTAATAAAACATTAAGTAATGTATACTTTCTTAGTATAAAACTTTGCTATAGTTCCAAATATATAGCTTGTATTCTATGAAGAAAAATACCTAAGTCCCATCAATCTAATGTAAAAGAGTTCCTAGACATTGAACAATAAAAAGGCAAAAATATTAGCTATGGCAAAAACTACTCTTAAAACATATGAAAAGGTGCAAACCTCTTAAAATTGGAGAAATGAAAAATAAAATTACATTGATATTTCATTTTCTATCCACACTATTAGCAAGATTCCAAAAGTTTAATAATAAAGTTTGTTGGCCATGCAGTATGATAAATGTCACTTTTCTATGTTGCTATATTGTGAAACTGTAAATTGTTTCAGTCTATCTGGAGTTTAACTTAACATCATGTGTTAAAGTTGAAAATGTGTAAGCCTTCTAACCTGACAATTCTACTTCTAGAAATAGACCCTCAGATATGCTGGTACATGCACAGAGATGTATGTACTACGCCTTAGTGAGGCATTATTTTTAATTGCAAAATACAGGTTCCATCCATAATAGAATAATCAAATTATGGTACATAATTTGAATGTAATTATGGATATGGATTCTGCATTCCTGAGTCCAACATCTGTAGATCAAACATAGCCAGAAAATAAACTGTCCTTCCGATTTTTTTTTTCCAAGATCTGCTTCCCATTCAGTACCTCTCCATTCTTCTACCAATTGGGATCCTAGCTTCCTGAACCTAGCTCTTCATATTACAACCCATTGGAATTAGAAGCCAAGTGCCATCATTCACAGCCTCTTTGCCTCCTTTGAGTGCTGGACTGGATGACTTAAAAGGCAGTTTGGAGATCACCTGTTTTCCTTATCTTTTAAGTGGAGAACCACATCTGTTGAGCTTGTTCCTTACTTTCTTTCCTTATGATCCTCCTCCCCAACACTCTGCCACAGTAGCATTGGGTGATAGAGTCCTCCTGGCCAATAAGAAAATGTTTAAAAAAAAGTTTCAAAGATGTATCAGAGACCCCAAGACAGTCCAACACACACACACACACACACACACACACAGCCCTCAATTCTTTCTTCTGGACTTGGATTGACTTCACTCATTTTGCTCATACTTGAATCACTCTCTTGTGATGTCTGAAACCAGAATGACCATGAGGAGGACTCTAAAATGTAGGGTGTTTTCACCTCTTCTTTACTTTTCTTCATGTGTGTAATCTTGTTCTTCATATCATGTGTCTCCCCTTGGCTTTCTGTACACAGATGCTTCAGTGTACATGTATATGAACATACCAGCCTAAGAGAGTAAGAGTCTGTATCTTATCTCTTCATTCTCTATACCTAACCATAGCGTAAGAGGACCAAGTATCAGGACCATAGTCAGGATCTGACCTCTTTTAGGGGTATTGGTATGTGAAGACTTAACTCTAATTGTTTTTGTTTTTAATTTGCTCTAATTAGTTATACATGACAGTAGAATGCATTTTGACATATTGTACACAAATGCAGCACAAACTCCTTCCTCTGGTTGAACATGGTGCAGAATCACACTGGTAGTATAATAATACATGTATATAGGGTAATAACGTCTGTCTCATTCCATCATGCTTCCTATCCCCCATCCTCTTCCCTCCCTTCATTCTTCTCTGCAAAATCCAAAATTCTTTCATTCTCCCCCACCCACCCATTATAGATTAGCATCTGCTTATCAGAGAAAACATTCAGCCTTTGGTTTGGGGGGTTTGGCTTATTTCACTTAGCATGATATTCTCCAGCTCCATCCGTTTAACACAAGTGCCATAATTGCATTCTTCTTTAAGGCTGAGTAATATTCCATTGAGTATATGTAACACATTTTCTTTATCCATTCATCTGTTGAAGGATATCTAGGTTGGTTACATAGTTTAACTATTTGTGAATTGAGCTGATATAAACATTGATGTGGCTGCATACTGTAGTAGGCCAATTTTAAGTCCTTTGGGATACCTGGGTCAAATGGTGGTTCCATTCCCAAGTTTTATGAGGAATCTCTAGACTACTTTCCATAGTGGTTGCAACAATTTGCAGTCTTAACTCTAATTCTTGAAAGAAAGGCTTTTCCCTCTGTTTTTAAACAATGTCTGAGAAACTATAGGCAAGTGGAAGATGATAGTAGAAGGATCTAGAAAGAAGTAAGGTAAATATTGTTAATTCTTCCAGAATCTTCTCTAGAGTAGCAGATATTTAGACACACACTAACATATGTGCACACACCCCTCCAAACTGATGAGACCAGACTACTTGATTGCTTTGTGGAACAGGGATTATCCCAGGAATCTTAAGTTGATTTTTTTCAATTTTGAGTTAGGCCTTTATTCATGTTACTATTAAAGTATTACTAGGGTCCACCTTATGATGGTGGTATTAGGTGATCCCTTCATTTTCTTTTCCTTATGGCAGAATTTTCAATCTTTTGATGAGATTCTAGAGCTACCATCATTATAACCCCTTTTTGATGAAATAGAGGTAAGAGATAAGTGGGCTGTACTCTTTTCTCTATATATCCTCCTTTCTGTCTACTTGTGAGGTCTCCTTTTCCATGTTTCATTGGTTTGTTTTGAAAAACTAGAAGTACACTAAATTATGTTCCCTACATGTTGGGTTTTAGTAATGTCTAAAATTTTGTTCATGATACTGAGCCATCACTGCACAATTTACTCTTCCTAACTTAAGTATATGTACGATTTTTGGTTAGAATTATTTTTAAGTGAAAATGTCTTAATTTTATTATGCTCTTTCTTAAACAATACTTTTTTCTACACATACATGATAACTTCTTTTCTTTATTGTGGAAAGAACACTTATCATGAGATCTACAAATTCTTACATTCACAACACAGCATTTTCAAGTATAAGCACAATAAATGTTTAAGTGTTATGAATGAACCAGAGAGAGCACTGTACTTCACCATTTCACTTCTTCAGGAAGGTTTACAAATTTCTCATAACTTTTTTTCCCTTGTCTATAAAATGGAAATATTACTTCACAGTGTCATTATGAAGATTAAATTGAATTTGCATGCACATGAACCCACCATACAAACTGGAGCACCAATAAATAATAAGTGTTATGTTTAGAGCATTATCACTGTCCCCTTACCACCTGTGGGAAACACCAATTTGTTGACTGTTTCCCTCTTGAGTTTGCAGTGCAGGTGGGGAGTACTGGCAGCTGTTTCTTAACCCAATAGTTAAAGCACAGCACTTGATTTAATCTTGGCAGCGGTGCCTTGAGACTGTCATTCCTTCCTAACCTTCCAGATAAGGAAGCCAACTCTGAGGGTTTCATGAACTTCCTCAGGGTTGGTTTGATCTCAACCCCAGTTTTCTGTGCCATTCTGATAACTTGAAAATCACTTATTTTCTCTGAGTGTCATGGTCCTGATGGATAAATATACATAAGCATTTCCCTCTCCCCATCTAAAAGAGAAAAACATCAGACTGGCTGACATGCCTTAACCGGATGGAGGATGGTAGCTGGACCTCAAACACTCCTTTCCTGGAGTCCTAGCAGGACTCCTATTTACCTTCCCCAACCAAACAAAATTTCAATGATAGTTTATAAACAAGAGAGTGCAGAGACAAGTATTTGAGTATTTTATGGAATTGGTGTTGAGCTCTGCCTCTTGCATAATAGCTGTTCTTATGATAAATTATTTCAAGTAATTGTTGGCCCAGGCATCCCTTCTTCTTTGGATTCTTAACTATTGCAAGTTTTTAATCAGTGATTGCTTGCAGTTGCTGTCACACAACTTCACTACATACATAACAGAATATGTACAATACTCAGTTTTGTATATAATGTACAGATCTGGAAAAGTTGCTCTGTTCTTTCAAAAATACAGACCTGCTTCTTCTGCTGGACTCATTTTGCTTTAAAGGAATTGGTAGCTCTGACAGGAGCCCAGATTGATATATATATAATGTTACTTAACAGTTATCAAGAATAATTAAAGTACAGAGCCTCATGCTATCTGTTGCTGTTACATTCTCAGTTGTTATGTCAGAATTTTTTTAGATGGTTAAGGGGGCACTCAGAATGTCGCTTACAGATGGTTTATTTACACGACAGTACATAGAGAAGGGTTCCAATTACAGAAGACAGTCTTAAGTGCTAGAAGAAAAGTCATGTTTATCTTGTTCATCTCCACTAAAAGTAAGCCAAAAGCACTGTGGATAGGCTGATTTTATCTATGACCCAAAGCTCCCATTTTAAAAGTAATTTTTAGATTTTCATGAATATAGATAGAGGAAAAAGGTAAATAGAAATAGCTTTAGTATAAAATACAACCAATTTTCAAGGAACTTTTCTACAGGGTTATATCTTTTACCATTAAATTGTTCTTGTTTTAAATAGAATTATAATTGCTATGGTTTGCTCTTAATGATAGAAGGGATGCGCATAATTCCATTGGCATGCCTTCTGGATTGTGTGTCATGGCTACCAAAATCCACAATATCTCCACCTAGTGGCCACTGAATTCAACTGCAAACACATGATCCCATGTCTCCCTGGCTAAAAGTTCTAGATGACAGCATGCAACATTAGAATTAGCAACTTTAATTATTCTTGATAACTGTTAAGTAACATAATACTCAAACTCTGTTTCTAGCAGATTGGGAGAACAGTGAGAATTTGCTTTTTCAATTTTGAGAAAGTGAGACTTAAAAGGGTAACCTAAGGCTAGAGAAGGTGATATTTAATTCTTTAATCCTTGTATAATCTTTTGAATTAAGAATAAGTGTATCCTTCTTCCCTACCAGTTTTTTAAGCTGGGTGTGGTAGTGCAGGCCTGTAATCCTAGAGGCTCAAGAGGCTGAGTCAGGGGGATCACAAGTTCAAGACCAGCCTCAGCAACTTAGTGAGGCCCTAAGCAACTAAGTGAGACCTTGTCTCAAAAAATAGAAAGGGCTGAGGTTGTAGCTCACTGGTAAAGCACCCCTGGGTTTAATCCCCAGGACCACCCCCCCCCAAGAAAAGTATATTCAAGTAGATCAGAACTGCTTTAAACAGAGATAAACCGTTTTTTTCTCACTCTATGAACCCTGCAATATCAGTTCATGTCCTTTCATAATTCATCCAAACCTAAATGCTTAACTTCTTGAATCTACAAACCTCGACACTCATCTGTATTCCACTTCAGAGACAGACACCCAGACCTTTGCTATGTACCATATTCCCTCCCATCCTCGCATCCAGCAACTTGTTGACATTCAAATTATTCACTGAAATAACTAAACCATCTGCATACTGAGCTCATTGTACCAGCCCATTTCCTTGCTGAAATAATTAAATATGGATTAATTGTAACATAATAATTCTAGAAGAGTGTAGATAATATGAAAAGCCACTAAAAAGTCTATTTGAAATTTACTTTCCTTCCCAAGAGGACACTATCTACCCTTAATGTCTTTCTTTCATGTTCTAGAACTGAACCTAGTTGTTGGCATAATATTTATGCATGATCATCTGCTTTCTTCAACTTAAGCTCACCCTGGCATTGGTTCCTGCTTTGTAGTCATGTCTGTGGCATTAATTGTAATTGGTCTGAGCTTCATATGGTGAAATAGGTTCCAGCATGTCAACAGCAATTAATGGAGCTAGATAGTCCTGAGTAAGGTGCCAGTAGTGGCTTTGAATCTCTTTCAAATTGTCCTCCACCCCTCTCCTTCCCCTCCCTGTCACCCCTCCCTCCTTCCCTTCCCTTCCTTCCTTCCTTCCTTCCTTCCTTCCTTCCTTCCTTCCTTCCTTCCTGTGGTACTGAGAATTGAACCCAGGGTGCTCTTCCACTGACCTACATCACTGGCCCTTTTTATTATTAGACAGGGTCTTTCTAAGTTGCCCATCAAACTTGTGATACTCCTGCCTCAGCCTCCTGAGTCACTGGAATGACAGATGTGTGCCACAGCATCTAGCTTTATTGTTTCTATTGTTGCCTCCTGGGAGATGGTAGTAAAAGAAGGCTGGCTTTAGAATTATACAAAACTGAGTGCAAATCCCTACCTAGCATTCTGACTTTGGAGAAAACTGAATTCTTCCAAATAAGCTTGAGTTCCCTTATCTCAAAGATAGAGGTAATTAATACTAATACTATAAGGTCATTACAGCCATCAAATCAGCCAAAAAATGTTAGGTACCTGATATTGCATCTCAGTCCTATGTGCAAAGATTTGTTCTCTGCCTTCCCATTATCCTCACTTTGTTTTCTCTTATTCTTTGCCTATATTTCTTAGGCAGAATCAGAATTTGACCATGAATCCTTCTTTTACCATGTTTAGCACAAAGTTATTCAAATGTTTGTTAAATATTATTTTAGATCTCATTATGTCCTAGGCACCATGCTTTTTGCTTTTGATACAATAATGAGCAAGATGAATATAGTTTTTACCAGTAGAAATTATAGTTGTAGCCTGCAGGCATTAGGAATCCATAGTGTATGTTCTGGTTATTTGTTTCTACATAATCAATCACATCAAAATTGAGTAGATTAAAAACAATATATTACTCTCATAGATCTTTGGATTGACCAGAATGAATCAGCTAGTTCTTGCTCCAGGTCTCCCCAGAGTTTGGAGTAGCTGGAATTGAAATTATCTAAAGTGGCTTCCTCATGCACATGTCTGGATTCTGGGCTGGGAGGACTGAATGGTAGAATTTGGCAGGGCATCTCTGAGAGTCCGTGCATTCTCTCCACATGGCCTGGATTTTTTTCTCACAGCATGGTGGTCTCAGGGTCTTCTGACTTTTTATGTGATAGCTGGCTTTTTCCAAAAGAAATGTCTCAAGGAAAAGAAAGCAGAAGCTGCCAATCCTCCTAGACTCTAGGGATAAGACATTGTATCATGTTTGGTTAAAGAAGTCCTAAGCCAATTTCAAGGAAGTGAAATAGAGCCCACTGTTCAATAAAAGGACAACAGAAATGTGCGGGGAAGGAGAGAGGTGATGGTGGCCATTGTCTGTCTGTTCTGGTCTTAAAACTTCTTCAGGACAGGTGGTCTTTCCAGGGGATGGATTTCGTTAGTCTCCTCAGTCATCCTCTGAATAAAACTATTTCTCTATGTTTTTACATGGGAGGAAACATACAACCTCATAAATCCTAGCCTCACAAACCCAGTACTACAAAGTGACTCACATATTACATATCTGTTTTAGCACGTGAGAACCATCACCATCAGCCAGAAGATATTTCCTTCAACTTCATTTAAAGTCTCATTTGCTGAAATTTCTTCTCCAGTTTTCCTAAGATATTCTCCTTGGAGTTGGAGCCCCAACACATTAGTGCCCCAAGAGTTCCATATTGTATAACTGACATCATGATGACTTCTCTCTCTCCTTTCCCACGAACAGATAGCCTTAAAGCCTACCCATGTAGGTCCTTTCCTACAACTATGTAATACTCTTTATTTTAAATATGGTTCAGTGCGTGAAAAAAGGAAAGAGATGGATTACAGAAGTTCACTTTCCCAACACAGGCATGAGAAGAAAAATTTTACGCTGCACATTCTTAATAAATGCTGCTCAGTTTAAGATCTGGACTTAACTATTTTTACACCTTTTAAAGGAATAGATTTTTTAAAAAACTGACAAGATATTGGCCCAGATATTACTTGGCTTTAAAGAACAAAATTGGTAACTTGGTAACTTGGTTTTCTGTACTCTCACCTTCAACAAAATGTTCTACTCAAAAACCCATAAGTTTTAATGTCTTTCTCTGGTGGATCATGATTTGCCACCTGGAACCTGAATAGCCAAAGTAGTGATTTCCACTCTGACAGAGCTGTGACCAACTGAGCTCCATGCCATAAAAGCAGAAGTCACCAGTTACTGGCATAATTCAGTAAAAATATAAATCTTTATAGTCGAGGTTTGTCCTGCAAGGGTAAAAATTGTTTAAGACAGATCCATGAAGACTCTTGTTAGATGCAGCAGGAAATTATACTCATGTGAAATCAGAATGCATCCTTTGTACTTATATGAGTTCTTTCTGTGATTGTTGTAGTTGACATTAACTATGAACTACAAAAGAACAGGAAGTCATTTTGACCAATTGCATTATGCATACAAACACTTAAAAATGAGGCCAAAATTCCATTGGCCCCATTTGATTGGAATGGGGCCAATGGAATGTGTAGAACTACTTAAGGGTCTAATAAACAGTGGTGGTTTGTTTTAAAATTGAAAATAATTTATTCAGTTATTAGTTTATATGCCAATTTACTCTTCCTGAAAATAGAGATAAGAAACCAGAATCTGGAGTTTATATTAAAGCTCATGAGTTTTGATTACATGTTCCAGGTGTATCAATTTGAAACACCATCTGTCTTAATTTAAAATAATGAAATTATTGCCTCGGACCTCTGGGACCTTTTCTCCAGGGGCATACTACAATGTACTCTGAGATTAAAATACCATGTATGTGTACGTGTTAATATATATTTCTCAAAAATATTAAATGGACAACATCCAAGAGATATCTAAGCAGGAACCATCCACAAAAGTAGCTTTTATTGTTTTACACAGATTGTGATGATCCAAACCAAAGATCAATGAGCTGTCAGGAAAAGGGGAAGAGGAAATTCCAAGCAGAAATATCTAAAGTAACAGCCAAAAAAGTGAAGAAAGCCCACTAACTGGATAAACTCTAATAAACAGTGCTGGTTTGTTTTAAAGTTTTGTTCCTATAAATCTACCTTTGCGCAAGTTTCCTGTCATACAAACCTAGTATGCTGTGTGGCACTCCTGTCTGTGTGTACCTTCCTAAGATGGAGGAGGGTGGAAAAAGAGTACTCTTTACTTCTCATACTGGGACAAGACCAATTGTGAGCATCTTCTCTTTTCAGGATCCAGTTGTCCCAAAGCCCAATGCTTGTATTCCTCTGTATGACTGGAACATGCCAAACCATTGGCACAACTTTATTTGTTGTTGTTTTTTTGTTGTTGCCTTTCCCTCTGGGTCTGTTGTGCTAGTCATCTGAAGCTTTGCTCCCCTGCCAACTATGCCATCTCTTCCCACAGCAGCCATTGTGCCTTGACACTTAGTGAAATATTCAAGCCTCTGGGATCTTGCCTGTGTGTGAATTCCACATGATCTAAAATGCCTTTTGCACATCTACTCTGCTTGTGAAGCCAAGTGGTTTCAGTCATCAGTATGTTGTCATGAGCAGAAATTAGAGATTTCATTCATGCTGTAAGTCCTTGGTGGTATCTTTAGGTGCTGGTACCACATGATCCCACTGTTCTACTAGTGATCTGGAAGAATGAGCTGCTTCCAGCTAGGTATTCAAAGGTCAGGAAAAGGGGAAGAGGAAATTCCAAGCAGAAATATCTAAAGTAACAGCCTCCTGAAGATAGGATTGTCATAGAGGTAAACTAAACTCTCCAGAAGAGAGATGTCTCCTCCTCTGGCTTTCCTCTGTCCTTTCACTAGCAACTACTTCAGTAGTACAGTCTGAGCCACATAGATGCTCACCAAGGGCTTGGACACAGCAGTGACAAGGAGTTCTTCCCACAGAGTTCTGCCCACAGACCTAGACTGCCATCCATGCTGCTTTGGATTCCAGAGCCATGGTCCCCCTCCCCGAGGGGACTGGCCACTTCTCAGGCTTGTTCAACACTAATTTTTCGTGCCTCTAATATATTTATCTCCAAATACTCAGAGGGAAAAATCTGAAATTGGTTTTATTGCCTTACCAATGTAGATCCAGTATACAGTCTGTAGTGTACCTATAGTTGATTCTAGATAATTAGAAGCAAATTATCAAGGATATCTTGTGGTATTTGTTGCTTCACACTTTGTGGTTATATTGCTGTGCACTGGCACAATATGTATGAGTAGGGACTTTTTTTTTTTTTTTTTA
>NW_026000229.1:43401379-43421770 GCF_001458135.2 Marmota marmota marmota | reverse complement strand
TTTTTTTTTTTTTTTAATCCTGAACTCAGGAGAAATAGGTTTTTTTTCATTTAGGAGTCGGGGGTAGTACCAGGGATTGAACTCAGGGGCACTTGACCACTGAGCCACATCCCCAGCCCTATTTTGTATTTTATTTAGAGGCAGGGTCTCATTGAGTTGCTTAGTGCCTCACTAAATTGCTGAGGCTGGCTTTGAACTCATAATCCTCCTGTCTCTGCCTCCCAAGCCACTGGGATTAAAGGCTTGTGCCATCACAACCTGCTGAAAAGTAAGTTCTTGAGAGAATCCTTAGTTCCATTTGAAGGCCTTTTATAAGCTCCAGCCATTACCAATTTCCCTAGCCTGCCAAGGGCATCACTGAGTAGTCCGAGTCTCGTGTCTCAAGAAACAAACTTTCTGATGTACACAAATTTTAAAATACAGAAACTATACTAGGAGTTGTGGGTTATCAGTAACCATAAGCATTTTCTGGCTAGTAGACATGCACTTATGAAATTCCCAGCTATGGAATTTGCAGGGCTAAGGAATTTCAGTCCTTGTCTGAAGAGCTTACAGTCTAGTCTAGGAGAAAAATTAAAATGGTAAAAAGCTGAACAGTATAGCAAATGCCTAGTGTCTAGTGAAATCTGGAAGGACCAAGAAGCTGACTTGAACAGAATCATCTTAGCTGCCAAAGATTGGAGGTTAGCTTGGTGTTGACACTCCCTGGCTGATTCTTTCATCTGGATATCTCAAGCTTTCCAGGCCTCAGAGAGTTAGGAGAAATCTGTGCTGAGGTTGGTGTGGGTCATACGGGATGCAGAAAGTGGTGGACCTAAAGCTACTTGTGAAAAGTTTAATACTTGAACCAATCTGTCCTAAGCTTTCTGGTCTCTGACTTTGATCTGAAGGCCCTTTCCCATGAGATTTCGTCCTGTTCCTCATGTGTCACATATAACAGACTCCCCCCAAGTTTGGTCCAGTTTCAAGGGAAATGAGCTGTTTGTCCAGTAACCATCTCTAAGCTGCATAAACAAGCAGATGGGCAATTAGTGGCTCTATCAGGGCCTTGGACCGCTGTTCTGCTTGCACAGATGGAGAATCATCACTCATCTTTTGGACTATGGCTGTGCAGACATGAGATAATGGGGACTGCTCAGCTTTCGAGATTTCTTCATGCTATGATTTCAGTCTTCGTGTCAAAATCCTATTGTTCAACCATGTTTGGCCACTGCCACTCAGCTCCTTTGGAAAAATAATAATAATTCAGATTCTTTTGCCTCGGCTTTTTTCTCTTTGAACAATATTTTCACAAGCAGGAAATAGGGGCCAAAGCCTAGAGAGGTATAGGTAATCTTTCCTTAAATTAATGACCATTTATCGAAGGTGGTTTTGGCCTCTTTGAACAAAAGGTGGGTATATGTTGTCCACGGGGGCTGGAGGCCAGGGGAGGTTTGAGCCTGCAGTCAAGGCACGGGTAAGCCCAGGCTGCTGTGGTCGGTGTTTACTTGACCATTTCACCCTGGCCATTGTATTTTTTCTTGGATCCAGAATGCCTAGAGGCTTCGTGTGGGTTCTCCCCATGCTGCTTTGTGTCTCCTCTGGAGGCAGAAATACCAGTCCCCAGCATGACAGAGGCATTGCATTCCCTTTGCGCTTTCTCCAGGTATTTTTTTTTTCTTTCTCACCTGATTCTAATTTTCTTTTCTCTCCTGCCTCAGTTTCCTCTACCTTCTTTCATAGCTCTCTGTTTTTCCTCAGCCACTCCCCCAGCCCACTTTTGGTTTTGGTTTCTTGTGATTTGCTCTCCAGGGATCCTGATCTTTTCAGAAGGATCATTCTACACATTCTGGTCTCTTTTTTTTTCCTCACTGCTTTTCTTCTGGCTGTCATTTCTCCTCCAACCCTCCACCTCAGCCTTCTAGAAGCTTTGAAGTTCCTCTGACTGGGAGTGTCTCTGGATGGTGGGATGCAGATGAGGCAAGCGCACTTGGTTTGGCAGGATTTTCAGCATGAGAACTGTAGAAGTAAGTTCTCATCAATTTCCCATCTTGCCCTAGGACAGGCATCTCTTAATGGGCAAGGAAGCAACAGAGAGTACATCCTGTTCTCTGTGCCTAGCTACAACTCTTCTTTTTTAGTTGTTCTTTCAGGATTTATAGGTTATCTACTATCTGTCAGACCTGGGGACGGGGGCAGGAGGATGATGAATGGGGTATGAATTCTAGTCTCAAGAAATGTTTATCTCTGGCACAAAATATTACTCCACTTGATATTGTTAACCAAGCTGTCCTTTAGAAACCGCCCCCCCTCTCAGCTTGAGGCCACCGCCCTCTTTGTCTTCTCTGTGCTTCATGCATGTTCCTCCGTCTTCTGTCTGATTCTTCATCTTGATCTTTAGATGTGAGAGGGTTCCAGGACCCATCCAGAGAATTCCCTCTCTGGCTTTGCTCACTTGCCTTCATGGCCTTTATTCTGATGAATCCCAAGTTAATGTCTCTGGCTAGAGAGACTTCTCTATTGAAAGCCAGATCTGTATATCCAGCGTCCTGTTTAACATCTTCACTTGGTATCAAGTAAGCATCTTTGTAAAAAATATATATATATATATTATTTTAGTTGTAGACGGACACAATACCTTTATTTTATTTTTATGTGGTGCTGAGGATCGAACCCTCCACATGCAAGGCAAGTGCCCTACCACTGAGCCACAACTCCAGCCCCCCAAATAAGCATCTTAAACTTGGTACCCCAAACCAAACTCTGATTTCCCCACCCCACCCTATGGCCCTCATGTCTACTGTCCTCTAGTAAATGAAGCTTCCATTCTTCAAGATGCCAGCCATGTCTTGGAAAATCATACTCTTTATTCTGCCTCGCTCTGCAACTAGTCTATCAGTAAATCCCATCAGCTCTTCTTTTAAAATATATCCAGAATTGGCCAGGTCCATTATTCCAGCTACTTAGGAGACTGAGGCAGAAGAATTACAAGATTCATACCAGCCTGGGCAATTTAACAGAGCTTTTCTCAAAATAACATTTAAAAAGGGCTGGAGATATAGCTTAGTAATAGATGCTCCTAGGTTTAATATATATATATATACTATATTAGAAATATTATTCACAAAAACAAGAAATATTATTTACAACTATTTGTTTATGTTTGTATATAAATAAAATATATATTTGTATATGTATACACACATACTTTTCACGATATATAATCTTATATATTTATATATGTATAGGAGGAAATGTGAACAGTTCTTTTTTATTATTATTATTTAACTAAATAAAAGAAAAATTATAAAGCAATGTGAAGGGACAGTACATGTAAAGCTCTTATTTCCATGAGTTTAGAGACTTCACTTTCTCCCCCTCCTCCATTCACCAGATAAACATTTACCACTGAGAACCCTCCTTATCTATGTCCCAAGGTTATCTGAACACCAAGGTTACACTTAACAAGGAAGGGTTATCAACTCATGGGTATTGAAATAGGATTCTCCTGGATTTACCCATAATATCCTTTTGAAAACAGACTTTCACATCATGGTCCGTGGTGAGAAAACTGCTGAGTTTTTGAGGTTGCAAATTAGACCACACCAAGAAATGTGTCTGCATCTTCAGGTATCTTTGGCTTGGAAACTGGAATACTAGGGCATCAGATCAGTCTTCCTCACAGAATATCCAGTATTTTCTCCACTTCTGATGGCAGAAATATGGTCAGTGGTCTGAGCCAGGAAGGAAATGATATTCCAATTTGGAAGAAGAAAATAATTATGTTCAGTTTTTAAAGCCAAAATTTAGCAAAAATACATAAATAAATAAAGGGTGCTTTTCTCCAAAATCAGTGCTTCATTTTATTGAAATTATTGGCTATACCTGCACACAAATATCTGCAATTGTGTGGTCAGGCCTTGAGGTGCATCCCAGGTGAGTGGAGTGATGGGCGCACATCCTGTCCTCTCCACCAGTCCTTCCCTTTGAGCTTTCTAGCAGCCCTGTACTCTTAAGAAGCTGCTCTGCTTCCAAAGAAACTCCATCTAATTCAAATTCATGAACTCTAAAAAAGTGATGCTTTCCCTGAGCATGTCCAAAGCCATAAGGCTACTGTATCACAATTTTGATTATGATGAAACTTTGGGAGCTTTTAGTATCATAGTGTTAGCAATTTGAAAAGTTTAAATGAGTAGAAACCTCAGAGTTCTCTGTGCAATAACTATAAAATACCCATTTAAAATTAACCAATTTCATCAGCAGCAGTTAAGTCCCCCTTCCCCTTTTTGGACAGTGATTTCTGTTTTTAAGATGAGTAGACTATTTTAAAAAATTAAAGAGTGCTTGTTTAAAGAAAGGTGCTACATAGATGACTTTTAGCTCCTCACTTCTTGATGCTGCTGCCTGTCTTTGGGGGAAAAAAAAACACTGAAAATAATTAGTGCAGGTGAGAGGGAGCCAAGAGGAAGATGATGAGTTCCAGCCACATTTAGTGGGAAGAGGAACCCAATGAGTAGAGCTTGGACAGAGACTGTGGGTTTCTTTGTTTGCGGGGAGCTATTAAGAGTCTTGATTTGGGGCTTGACTTCTGCTTTTTGTAGGTATTTTGCTGTTGTTGTGTGAGTGTGTGTGTGTGTGTGTGTGTGTCCCACCTTCATGAGGCAGGCAGCTTGAAGGAAAGGACAAAGGACAAAGGAGCAGAGCTAACACAGGATGAGACGCTTGTCTCTATGGTACTTCCTCAGTTTGCTGCTACCACATTCAAGGCTAACCAAGTTCTGTCCCAGAAGCCATGTGGAAGGAGGAGATTGATCAAAGTGAATTACGTGGTTTCATCACCTTGTAGGCAAGGCAGATCATTTTGAGCTGGTTTCAGAATCATGGTTGATATGATATCAATATAATTTTATAAATTAGTTTTATAAATAACCTTTTCTAATTTCCCCAAGGAAAAGAAACCTAGATGTTTAGGAAGAGGGAATTCACCATACAAGGGACTAAATTTTTTTTTTCATTGGAATTTGGCAAAACAGGCAAGCTAGATCCTGGGTTATTGAGAGCAAAATAATTAGGGTCATGAATAGATGTCAGGAGAACCAGGAAAAAAGTGAGAAGGATCCAGGAGGAGATTATACAGGGTCATCACTCTCAAAATTCTGCTGCAGTATGAGGAGCAATTGAATTTGAACATAAAACCTGGGCTTACAGAAGAGCCTGAGGAAGTAAAAAGAGAGTTAAGGAAATGCATATTGAAACAAAGATGCTCACATTTCTTTTTCCTTTGTATGATGAAGGTTGAACTTTTGGCTTTTAATATGTTTAAAATTTGAGGTTATTTTCTAAGAGCTAAAAAAAAATTTAAAAAGCAGTTGCTTCATAAGTCACACCAAGAAGCATGAAATACCACTTTCTACCCACTTAAACTAAGAAGGTCTCCAGAGACCTTCAGGAAAAAGATACTCTGAGAGCTCATCAGGTTTCAGAAAAATGTCCCAACCTGTTAACCCTTTTAATAACTGAAATGGTAAAGTGCATTACTCTCTAGGGTCACTGATTTAGGTGGCAAGCTGGCCCCTGGGATATTGCTCCATCTCACTGATGGGCTTGTTTCAGGAAATAATAGGCTCACCTCCCTGCCTTGGTCTTGGGGATGTTTTGGTGCCAGTTAGCTTTGTGTGGGTCAGTGTCTGGTACATCACCTTCTCCAGACAAGCTCCTTATAGAACTGCAGCTGTTTGAAAAGACATTCCCAGAACCCAAGCCCTTACCCTCCTTATCAGTGACTAACTGAAGACCAAAACTTTTTTTTTTTTTCATGTTGTGACTCTTCCTGTGTATCCTCTAAGAAAAAAAAATTACTAGAATTGATTTTGAAGTAGTAGCAGCCATTAGAGGGATGATATCCTAAAAAATATGACCATTAGAAGAAACAATTAGAACACACAAAGGATATTCAAGAAATGACCAGGGGGTTGGGGATATAGCTCAATTGGTAGAGTGCTTGCTTTCTGTGCACAAAGCCCAGGCTTCAATCCCCAGCACCACCAAAAATAGAGAAGGGGAAAAAAAAGAAAAAGAAAAAGAAAGAAATGATGGGGGGAGCAGGGAAAGTAGACAAGGAGGGGAGTAGAAGAGAAGGGGAAAGTGGAAGGGGTCGCAGAGTGGGAAAGGGAAGATAATGTGTTGGAGGAAGGACAGAGCTGGGGCAAAAATATCTTGTCTATTTTCTCCTGTTGCCAAATTTAAGAGTGAAGTTTACTTAGATATGCTCAGACACAAAATGGTCAGGTAACTTGGGTCAGAAATGAGAATTGAAGGAATAGAAACTTCATCCCATGGCTTACGTATCATCAGGCCTTGGATTACTAGCTGTTTCAAACACTTCAAACACATTTCAAAACTCTCCCTCTTATTTGAAAATCTTAACCACGTTGTCTCAGCAACTGCCCCCTTGAAATTCTTCTTCACGAGGAAACACAGTGGTCTATGGAGGAAAGTTAGGGAAGCCATTAGAGGAAGAGTAGCTCCTTTGTAAATTGTTGCTACACAAAAGAAAAGCTGAGACTGGCATGTAGTGCTTTCTTTTATACCACAAACAAACAACCCTCAGTTTTCGGGATCCAGAGTTAACAAAAGCATTAATTCCACTGGGCTTTGAGAAGGGGCAATGCTTTTACATATTTCTCCTCAGCTACCATTATTTACATAACAGCACTGCAAAATGCAACCATGTCAGATGTTGGAAATCAACTCTTTGGGGTATAGCTATTTTTAAACAACCCATAGTTATAGGAATGTTTTGAAAACATGCAAAGCCTGAGTTTGTGTTTCACATCGTAACTGCTTACAGGAACTCTGTATTGTTAGGCTGTGGAACAGAAAACCTTTTTCAACAGTGCTTGAAGTCCCTCAGGAATGATGATGTTGTAAAGAGTTGCAAAAATTCAAATTGGCCATGGATCGAAGCACGGTATTTCGAGGCAGGTCTATGAAAATCCCTGATGCCAGTCTTTCCACCCTCACCCACAACCCCACTTTGGAAAGCACTGAACTGTCCTTGAAAATATTCAATATTTTATTTTGAATGTATTTTTTATTTTGAATATTTTACTGACACTGGGAACCAGCATTCCTTCCCCACCCTATTCTCCACTCCCCAGGAATCTGAAATTAGTTAAAAGAATGCTTTGTTCTTTAGGATTATACTCATGAGTAGATTGTTTGCATCACTCTCTCAGAGGTTATATTCACGGTTTCCACTTGTCCGAGGTTATTGCTCCCACAAAAGATATTTCCTCTAGTCTAATGAACCTCAGTATCTCCCTGACCCATGCAACAGCCCCATTTCCCCACAACACACCACCCTCTCCTGTCAACCTCCCCCTCCAGTGTTTTGCAGGCTCCTGCTGGTATGACCCTTTGAGCCTAGAGTACCAGCTCTATTTCCCTTTGTAGCCAAGGAACACATGACCTTCAAAAATGCCTTCAAGTCCCACCTCCTCTGTAGAAACTTTCCAAATGCCTTCAGTATTTGTGATTTATTATTAAGAATGATAAAAATAATAATAGCTAACATTTATTTAACAGGTTATTTTCAGGCAGGTTACCATCTCCTTTAATTCTCATTTTTAAAAAACCTCGAGGAACGTATTGTTATATCTCTGTTTTAGTTATCTTTTTTGTTGCTGCAACCAAAAGACCTGACAAGAACAATTTTAGAGGAGGAAAAGTTTATTTGGCACACATGGTTTCAGAGGTCTCAGTCCATAGATGGCCAACTCGTTGCTCTGAGTCCAAGGAGAGAGGAAGAACATCATGATGAAAGAGTGTGGTGGAGGAAAGCAGCTCAGAACATGACAATCAGGAAGCAGAGCTCTCACTCACCAGAGACAAAATATAACCCCCAGTGACCTACCTCCTCCAGCCACCCTACCTGCCTATGGTTCCCACCCAGTTAATCCATTAAACTGAATTAATGCACTGATTAGGATAAGGCTCTCAGAACCCAATCCTCCAGACTCTCTTGCATTATCTCTCACATGAGCTTTTGGGGGATACCTCATGTCTAAACCATAAGAATCTCCATTTTACACATGATAAAATTGAACTCAGATGGGCTAGATCTATTGGTTATAGGAGGAATACATGGAAGACAAGTTAAGAACTCAATGTGGGATTCTGGTGTCTTGGGCAAGTGGAGGGCGACAGTGGTGATGAGGTCCATTTAGGTGGTACAACCCACTAGATTGGTGATGGATTATATTCTGCCTTCAGCTCTGGAAAGTTCCACTTTGGGCCTTAACATTACTGTGAGTAGTGCCCCCCACCTGCAGTTTCTATGCCAGTATTTGTCTAAATCTCTTCTTCCTTCCCAACACAGGGGCCTGAGACCCTGGAGAGTTGTATCTAGATGTAGAACATGAGAGTTACATCTAGATCTAGAACACTCCCTGGGGCCTTACCGCTCCTGCCTCTCAATGGATGTCTACCTTTCTGTACATCTGATTATATAACACCTCCTTAGAGAGACGCAGGGCTTTCCTTATAGATGCAGGGCTTTTCTTAGAGTCCTGTGAAAATCAGTTTCTGTTATTATTAATATAAATTTCACTCTTTCTCTTACCTCTATGGCATTTATCTCAACTTTTAAATCTTTAAGAAATTACTTATCTATAATACCAGAGAGAAGGTATCTGTTTTGCTCACTTTAGTATCCCCTCTGTTTGGCATGCAGTAGGTACTCAGTAAATACAGGAGAAACTTCTCCAAAAAAAAAAAAAAGGAAAGGAGAACTTAAAGATCTCCAGCATAAGTGGAATGATGGAAATTCATCTAAAGATGAAATCAAGATCAAAAATAGAAAATCAAACTCTTTCTCTCACTATCTTACCAAAAGAATGAGGCCAAACTTATGAACTGGAGAAAAAGAAACAACAAATGAATGAAGAATAGAGTACAATGAATCAGAAACAACTACCCTCTGCAATGAAGGCTCAGTTGTCACTATCAATGTCTAGTCAGAACCATTGATTGCAAGATTTCAATGTCTTGTTTGTTAGACCATCCATTTTCATAACTTCATTTTTAATTGTTTATTTTTATTTAAAAATCTTTATGGTCGATCTTTTGCCTTCCAATTCTCTTAACATTTGAATAGCTTGAATGTAGGATCCTTTATTACAACCCAGAGATGTGACATTCCCTTCACTTGTCCTTTGGATTTTAAGAAAAAAGGAAACATTAAAATGAGTTGCACATAAAAAGTAATCCTTATTTAGTTATTTCTCCCTTTCACTCAGCATTCACTTTCTGTGTAACAAGAGAATTTGGATTCAGTACCTCCTAACTGCCACATGGAAGAAATGTGCCCCCCACCCATAGTTTCTATGCCAGTATTTGTCTAAATCTCTTCTTCCTTCCCACCACGGGGGCCTGAGACCTCAGAGAGTTATATCTAGATGTAAAACATGGTTTTATATGCCAGCAACAGATAGTGGAAACTATTTTCATCACTCTCAGATCTTAGCCTTAAACAGATGAAAGGGTGATTTACATGGATTGGCGGGGTCTGAGAATCCTTATTGCTTTCGTAAGCTGAGACAATGGGCCCAGTCCATAATGACTCCAAATAAGGTCTCTTGGAATGTGATTGCATCCATATGCTGTCAGCTCATGCAACATAACCAACTCTAGGAAACTGCCCTCAAAGGAAGGCCCTGGATGCTGATTGGTTACCACAGTCTTCTCTAGCAGCCAAGTATGGAGGCCTTAATATATTAATTAAAATGTAAGTTGGAGGAAAGTTTTCACTCTTTGAAAACTATCCCCACCTCTGCTGTTTCCTGGTCCTGTGTTATTCACCAGCCAGAAGCTCAGACAGTAGGGAAGTAAAGGCAGCTGGCCTGGTCCTCCTGTCGGCACACTGCAGAAGAGCTCTGAGGTTGAAGAAACTTTTGCCTGAGTGTTTTGAACTCGGTGGGAAGATGGGATTAGTCTCATGAACTGTTGCACAGTCTTAGACTAGATATTGCATAATAAATGTTCATCATTGGATATTTGGCTAGTTACATAAGTATTAAAATAGACCTTGAAGAAGCAAATGAAAAAAGTTTTTTTTTTCAATTTGGCTGGAGATTTGCTATCTTATTCCTGTGCCTTGCTAATTGCATTTTCAGTTTATGATCAAATGGCCCGCTATTGCTACAAGAAAGCAAATATTAGTATGCTTGTCATCCACCAGGATCTTTCCTCTAAGGAATGACAAAAAATTTTATGTGTAGCACATGTAAAGAGTCCCAGAAGATGAAAAGTTTGACCTTCCTATCTTCATTTTCAGTGAAAATGCCATAAAGTAGGACAGGGAGAACTTCTGAAATCCTTAAATAAAAGACATTAAAACTATTAAAGTGTTTTTTTAAAAAAAATTGTGTTAATATTCCTAGCTCTCTGAATGTTTTTTCTCTAGCATGTTCTCTAGCAATTTTCTTAGGTTACAGAAAAAGTATGGTTTAGTGAGAAGAGAGCATGGGTCTAGTGGTAAATTGAAAGCCTTCCTATTGTCCGAGAGTTGAGACAGTAGTTCTACCACAAATATTTATCTTTCCTTCTCAGAGGAGATGAGCAGCCTTTGCTTTGACTTGTCCTCTGCAGAGTGCAATAGATGCTATGCAGAACTATTATCTAAATTGCTAGATCTTGTACCCTGAACTAAATAATATTCACTGTCAGAAAAACCTTGGGAGGAAAGAAAATACTAAATGATAAAGAATTAAGAACTCATTTATATATTTAGTTTTTATATATAAATGAGTTCTTTAAATTCGTTTTTAAATATTTTAGTCTCTGTCTGGACCACCACACATTAGGTATGTATATATCATCCAAAGCTATTCCTCCTAGCCACCCCTGTGCCCATTAACCATCCTCTGTCCACCCTTTCCTACCCCATACCCTTCCCAGACTCTGGTAGTCACTCTTCTGCTTTCTACTTCCTTAAGATTAACTTTAATTGTCCTGTAAGTGAGAACATGTAATATGTCTTTTTGTTCCTACCTTAAGGAAATTGCTTCTTAAATTGGCTCATTAATTTAGAAATTTGAATTTCCCTGTGGATGAGTTTCAGTGATGAAAATTTACCCAATTAAGAAGAAATTCTTATTTTCCCAAGGAAGGCAGTGGAAAGACAATAAAAGGGTGAATCGTATGGGGGTTTTCATTGTGCATCTTAATTATTAATGTCTTTTCATACTGATGCATATGAATCTATTTCCTTTTAATGGTTATAGATTATTCCCTTGCATGAATAATTTATGTTTTTCTTTATCCATACTTCTTTCCCTGTCTGTTCTTAATGGCATATTGTTCTAGAATCTCACTATAAATGAGCACCTGAAATCTATATGTCCTTACTTCATTCCAGTATGTTGGAAAGAATGGAAAGACGATGCATGAAATGACTAAAACTCTTGTTAGGCAGTGGTACTATCATTAAAACTAATGCTAATTTCTTACACATTATGCTTTCCATACAGAAAGACAAGATTTTTCAAGGATTCTCCTTTTTATTTGTATAATGCAGTAGTGAAAATCCGTATGTAAAACCAAGAGGATTGTAAAATTAGACAAAGGTGTTTAGGTGGGCCTTAACGCCACAAACTCAGCTCAAAATAATGCCACTGAGACCTAAAGACAATCATTTTGCTGCACATAAATGATAGTTTAAGCTGGTGAGTGGCTGGAGTCCAGAGTTCCCCTTGAGCCCTAGATGGTCAGTAATGCTGCCTGAACCATAATTTTCCATCTTTCTTCTTGGAAAGATGGACAGGAGGCCACTCAGTAAAATGAACCTTGGAAATAAGAGTTGTGTCTCCACACCATCTATTCATGAAAGAGAGCTGTAAAAATAAACACATATCCAGAACCTAATGGAGACATGGCAACAGGCCTGAGGGAAATGCCATCCTTCCGACCTCCCTTTCAATTCTCTTTGAGTTTTATTTAGCTTCAGGACAGGACAAATATATCAGTTGTAGGCAAACATTTGTATTTTCTGAACTTGTTAATCTAGAAAGTTGTTGCAGGAGATAGCAGTAACTTTGGGTAGAGTCAGCACTGGGGAAACTGGAAAGGAGGGCATGCAGAATAGTTTCCACAGCTTTACTGCTTCTGGCAGGTTTTCAAGACATTGTTTGTTGTATCACCTAGTGTTCCAACAGAGGGTGAGTGTCTCTGGGTTCCTGCGTAAATATTCCAAAGTATACTCATAAGTGAGCACCATTTAAACGTGGAGCAAAGGCTTTGAGTTAAATGGCAAGAAGTATGGGCTCAACTGAGAACTTAGAAGGAAATTAAAAGAAACTACCCTTGTTTCTCTCGTTACTTCACTGTTTCCTGGTAAATGGATCACACATCCCTGGAATTTTTTGATTATGGCTTTTCTTTCTTTTCAATCTTCCAGTTAGATTAGATGATACCAACTCTATCAGTTTCTGAGCCTGCATAGCTGCCTGTCCTATTTCTTTTCTCCTCCTTCTCCTCTCTCTGTTTCTTTCTTCTCTGGAAAACATCTCATCCCTTATCCCCCAGGGAATTTAACTTGATATTTTTCAACTCTTTTGCCAAGGGCATATAGCAGTCTCCTTAGAGAGATGCTTCTCCATGGACTGCAGAGTGCTTGACATTAAACCACACTTTGTCTTCCCATTGCCCTTGTAAGAAGCAGACAGTAGGCCTCTTGACCTAAAGGGAAATGATCCTCTGAGGCACTACTAAGTCAGATGGATTTACATAACCCCCATGTATTCGAGAGTGGAGAATCAGGTCCCTTGAGACAAGATACTGTTTGAATTATTTCTGACTACCAATGCAAACTTGTTTCCTTCATTCAAATTGAATTATCCAAACACACCTTATCCATGATTTGATAGTTAGCAGTGTTGGGTTTTTTTAATTTTATTTTTACCTATCAATACTATTTACTATCAACAGTACCTCCCAAGCTGATTTTTCACATTAGATCTAATATAATATGGAAAAAAATAACTGAGCATCTAATCTTAACCTTTCATTCATTCTAGATAAAGGCCTACAATGTCAGATGTTGTGCCAAGCAAGGCAAGAGACAATTCCCCTGGCTTGAACATCTCACTGACACATCTAGAAAGCCAGTCCTAAACATTTGACTCTGGAGTAGGGGCAGTTTCAGTGCTTAGAACAATAGAGAAAAATGATTAATTTATACATTTATTAATGTATGGAGGAGTGTGTCAGATACTGTGCTCTGGGCACAGTTTATGTGGCTTTGAACAAAATGGATAAACATGATTAGCAAGAGAAAGAGGAAAAGAACAAATAAGTAACCTACTGTATAATTGCAGTTTGTGGGAAGTTTAGGTTTGGTTGGGCCAGGGTTTTAAGAAACCTATTTTAAAAGAGTAGAAGACCTCTCACAGTGATGACATTAGATACAGTCATAGAAAATATTGGGGGTGGACAGCACAGGCATCACAACTCCTTCTGCCTTCTAACAGCTCTGAAATGGTTAAGAGTTTGGTGTACAGAGAGACTAGAATGGGCTAATGCGACTAGACCAAGGCAAGTCACCTATGCAGGGCCCTGGAGGTCTTGAGAAGAAATTTAGATTTTATTCAATATTCAATAAAAAATGTTAAAATAATTTTTAAGTTAAGGTAATATGAAACACTTATATTTAAAAGATTGGCTGGGGCTGAGGCTGGGGCTGTAGCTCAATGATAGAGCGCTTCCTCAAAGGTGTGAGGCGCCCTGGGTGAAAGAGAGAGAGAGAGAGAAATTGTGTCCATCTACAACTAAAAAAAATTTTTTTAAAGATTTTTCTGATTGCAATGTAGAAAATAAATCAAAGAGGGCAAGAGTAGAAGGAAATTATTGAAGTAACTCAGGTGAAAAATGAACACTTTCAATCCAAGTAATGGAAACTGAGCTGGAAAAGTATGGATGGATTCAAGATAAGTTTTTGAAGTAGAGAAGACAGAACTTGTATTTAAACATAGGCATTGAAGCAAGGAAAAGGCAAAAATAATTCCTAGATTTTGATCATCTCAGGGAATGGTGATGCTATTTAGTGAGGAAAGAAAGACCATAGAAGGAATAGGCTTGTGTTAGAGAAGGACTCAGGAAGATGTGAGTCCCTGGTATTAGCGTCAAGGAGTTCTTGCAAATCATCCAAGTTGGGGATTTTTTTGTTTTGTTTTTAGTACTGGGGAATTGAACTCAGAGGCACTTTGTCACTGAGCTACATCCTCAAACCTTTTTATTTTGAAACAAGGTCTCACTAAGTTGTTTAGGGCCTCACCAAGTTGCCCAGGCTGCCTTGAACTTGGAATCCTCCTGTCTCAGTGTTTTATTCAGCTTTTTTGCTGATGTGACTAAAAGACCTGACCAGAACAACTGTAGAGGAGGAAAGGTTTATTTAGGGGTCATGGTTTCAGAGGTCTCAGTCCATAAGTGGCTGGCTCCATTCCTCAGGGCTTAAGGTGAGGCAGGACATCATGGTGGAAGAGTGTGGCAGAAGGAAGCAGTTCACATGACGATCAGAAACCAGAGAGAGAGGTCTCTACTCTCCAGATATAAAATATATCCCATAGCCACACCCCCAATGAACCACTTCCTCTAGCCACACCTCACCTGCCTCTAGTTATCACCTAGTCAATCCCATTAGGGATTAATTCACTGATTAGGTTAAGGCTATAACCCAGTCATTTCTCTTCCAAACTTTCTTGCATTGTTTCACATGTGAATTTTGGGGAACCCCTCACATCTAAACCATAACACTCAGCCTCCTGAGTTGCTGGGATTACAGGTGTGTGCCACTGTTGGGAGTCACCCCGGCTCCAAAGACTAACTTCCACACTCTTCAAGAAGAGCCGTCCAATGGTGAGCCCTTTTGGCTCACATGATCCTGCCGTCCAATGGTGAGCCCTGTTGGCTCACATGATCCTTACCCACCAATTAGAACGCACCCCAAGCCAGCTGCCAAAAAACCATTAAATTGTTAAACTGTTTCAACTGTCAAACCACCCCAGGCTCTATAAATATGCAGAGCTGCCTCAATAAACTGGCATTTTTCTCCGAGGGCAAGCCTTGATCGTTCTTTCAGCCACTGTACCCAATTGATGTGTTTTTAATGTTTTTATTACTTTAAATAAGGCCTATGTGAAGGGAATTTTGGTTTGATGCATCCTTCTGGTATAATCTCTCAAATCTGTGTACAAATAAGAGTTCACTTCATATAAGCCATGTTGGAATGAAGGGAACTATGAAGTATATGAGCCTCCAAAAATCACTGCCCAAGAGGACTTGATTCTCAAAGCCTGAAGGAAATGGGACATACCTTTTAAATGGTACTCACAATTATTTAATAATACTATTAATAAAAAATGGCTCTGGATGTTTTAAAATGCGGTACATACTCCCCTCTGCTCTTCCTCTCACTCCCAATCTTCCCAATATGGTGCCTGCTACTGGTGGCATGTACTGTCATCCCCAAGTCCTTGTTGAAACTGTGTGTGGCTTCCAGCACTTAAGTGAAATCTTATTTATTCACAGCTGCCATTTTATAGAACTGTAAAAAGGGAAGCACATGGCTTTTGGCAGGAGCACACACCTCCAGCATGGCCTTCCATGATTTTTGAAATAGGATGTTACAGCTCCAGGCTCTATGCTTTCACCCTTGTAAGCTGAGAGGAACCTACCTAAGAATACTTTTTGAGCCTGAAAGTCACCTAAAAAGCATACAGTACTCTGTGCAACCAGACCACCAGTGTGAGTTGGAATAGTTTGTTTCAGGGCTTTGTTTCCTCACAGTGCCTTTAAAATTAACTAATTATAATTACATTGCCACATCACTGTTTATGATGGTAATAGTTAGATTACTACCTTAATTTTATTTGGGTTTAAAAAATCTAAAAAATGCTTAAAGCATGTTTGAACTATATTCTAATTTAAAATTTAAGCAATTCCTTGGAATTATAACATTTTGGGGAAACTCTCATTCTCTCATCCCATTGGGCACAATAGAAAGTATCTGTCTATAGACAGGATCAAGGGGGACAGGACACAGCACCCTGCATAGTGAAACATTCTATCCCTCCTCTACTCTACCTAAAAATAGAATACAAGCCACAGACCACTTTTGTATTCTTCAACCACAAAGATGGGTTTACTATCTAGAATCAAAAATTGAGGAAAGTCAACAAATGTTACAAATCAAAGAGCTTACACCTCAGAAAATATACTTGTAGGCAGAGCAGATCAGAATGTGTGTATTATAAAAATCTCAGCAAATTACATGAGGCTGTCACCTCTATAAAAAGAATCCAGTAGAGAACACAGAGGTGAAAATTTTGGTCAGTGAAATTTTTAAAAATTCAGGGTGTACACTGAATGGTAGAATAGATATCACTGAAAAGCAAATTAATGAGCTGAAAGATAATCAAGTCAAGAAATCCTTCCAGATAGAGCATAAAGAGAAAACTCAGTAAAGTGTGGACAAGTACAGTTCATAGGAAAATAGACTCAAAAATTTAATCTATTTCATTCCACATCTATTTAATAGAAATCAAGAGAATAAAGGAAAGACTACTCAAATAAACATTACATTACAAGATTATTTCCTAGAAATGAAGATGTCATATCTTCATTTCATTGCCTACAAAGGCAATGCAAGTAAACCTATATACACACCCTTAATATTTTATAATTGAGTTTTAGAAAACAGGGTTTTATAAAAATTTGAGCTAGTCAACAAACTAGTCAGTGGTGACATGGCATATGATAAATTTAAATTTCCTAGGGAAGAAATTTTGAACGTAGAATTCTACATTTAGTCGCCCCATCATTAAAGTGAATGAGAAAAGTAAATTGTCTTGAGAAACACACAGCCTAGAAGGTTTACTATTCACAGATCTTCTATTGAAGTTGCATTTCTTCAGAAAGAATGAATCCAGGAAGAAGTAGAGTTTTGAAAGAATTATGAGCAAAGAAATTCATAAAATATTGATTCAGTATTAATGGTAAAGCATTTACTTTTTAAAATAAATTTATTTATTTTAATTAGGTATATATGACAACAGAATGCATTTTGATCTCATTGTACACAATTGCAGCACAACTTTTCATTTCTCTGATTGTACACGATGTAGCATCTCACCATATGGGCAGTCATACATGTACCTAGTAGGGTAATAATGTCCATCACATTCCACCATCTTTCCTGCCCCCATACACTCTCCTCTCCCATACCCTCCCTTTCCCAAGCAAAGTTCCTCCATTTTTCCCATCCCCCGCTCCCAAATTATGGATCGGCATCCACTTATCAGAGAGAACATATGGCCTTTGGTTTTGGGGAATTGGCTTACTTCACTTAGCATGATATTTTCCAACTCTATCCACTTACCTGCAAATGCCATAATTCTCTTTTAATGCTGAGTAATATTCCATTGTGCATATATACCAGTTTTTTTATCCATTCATCTATAGAAGGGCATCTAGGTTGCTTCTACAGTTTAGCTATTGTGAATTGAGCTGCTATAAACAGTGATGTGGCTGCATTACTTTAGTATGCTGATTTTTAAGACCTTTGGGTTTAGACAAAGGAGTGGGACAGCTGGGTCAAATGGTGGTTCCATTCCAAGTTTTCTAAGTAATCTCCAACTTTCCAGAGTGGTTGCACCAATTTTTAGTCCACCAGCAATTACTTTTGATAATCTGTAAGTAAAAATATAAATATCAACATGGGATGTGACTATAGAATTTTATAGGGCAAAAAAAGGAAACTCAGGCCACACTTACATTGTTCCAGGTTAGGATATTGATATATAATCACTCCAGGTACACCTAAAAGCACAGCTCTTACAGTTGCTGAAGTTCAAAGGTATTCACAGGTCAAAAAGTTAGAATCAAACCAGGAAAGTAAAAATGAAGCAAAGATGATTTGGTGAATCCAACAAAAGTCAAAGAAAAAAAAAAAGCTAGATACCTTGGTAAATGGAAGTACAAAATAAATATGATAGGGGTAAATCCAAATATATCAAAATCAAAATAAACACAATGAGTCAACTTAACCCAGCCAGCTGAAAGCCCCATCCAAGACAATGTGAATGAAAAAGAGATGATACATTTGAACATGAGAAAGGCAAAGACAAAACTGCCATTGTTTGCATACTCTTGATTATCTTCTAGAAAATCAAAGATGTTTGAACAGTGCTTATTCATGTTTTGAAAAAGGAGAGGGAGGGCCTGCAATCTCACATGATTCCAAATGATTAATGATCTAAATATAAAAAGAAAGTCAAAAGCAAAAAACATAAGCAATATTATAAGGAGATAAAGACAATTTCATGATCTTTGGAGTACAGAAGTCCTTCTTTAAAGTGATTTGTAAAGCAAAAGACAGGAAGAAAATATCTACTAATTTGACTATTTCAAAATTAAATATATAAAATAGCTATCAAAAGGCAAAACATGGGAAAAGACACACAATATGTATAACCAGGATTTGTACCAAAATTATTGTGATTTGCAAAAATCAAAGAGTTTGACAGCAAAAATAACTGGCTCTTAAGACTATAAAAATAACTATCACTAAGAAAGATCATGCAACAGTCTCAAATAAATTAGACATACATTTTAGCAAGCAAGTCTATTTCTCTGTATCTGAGAAAAATTAAAACTTCCTCTGTATCTGAGAATACTTACTCAGAAGTTCTGGAAAGATACATTCCCTGGTAACAGGGGTTTGAATCTTGGGAAGGGACTGTGTTGGGAGAGATGGGTGAATGCGGCACAGAGGGCCATCAGATGGTACTTCATCAGTATGTTTAATACCTTTACAAGGAGGATGCATATTACCTAAGTCATTAAAAATTAACTTTTTGAGATTTGTAAGAGTGGACATTTTCAGTTTCACAGTGTTCACAATTAAAGGTTCTGTCTTTGCAGCTAAAAGAAAATGTATCCTGGTTGAGGCCAGTGTTTATGTAATCACAAATCTCTTACTCTGTTCCCCTGCTACAATAGGAAGAGTTTCTAGATGAGAATGAAGTTTACATACACCCTTCACATTGGGTTGATGGATTTGGGTTGGAAGTTGTCTGCGTTTATCTTTAGGCATATCAATTTTAAATGTTTAAATATCTGTAATTTTTTGTTTAACACTGATGTGGTTAGACTTATTATTTAGTCCATCATTTGGGATGGTGAAATCTTAAAAAGTACATCAAAGGCAGATTGTTTTCTCCAGTCCCGTTCTCAAGTATGTGGAAAATGGTAGGTTGTGCACTTAACTTTTTAACTTCATTATATAAATGGCATTAAACCAACCATAAAATAATTGCCAATAATAACAGCATTGTTTCACTGAGCTTTTATACATGACTATGAGTCATTTTTCCTCCTCAAAATGATAAGTAGATTTTTTTTTTTAAGTTAGGTTCTAAATATCCAACTTTTGACCATATTTTTCTTCTGCTCTGGATTTTTTTTTTCCTATCCGTCATTATATTTCTTTAGGAAACTTCTTTAAATTTTTTTAAGGGAAGGAACAAAGCTAGCAAAGAAACAGATGTGTCCCATATAAAATATGCAATAAATCTTGTCCCACAAATTCTTTGCTCTGAACTTTCTGACAGAAACTGTCAAATATCCACTTTAATTCAGGTATAAAATGTTCACTCCGTGTCATGGCGCCAACCACCATATGCCAGAGTAAAGTTAGTGACCAGCCATAAAAACAGCAGCATAAGCACCTTTGAAACGTACAAGTCATCGTGGGTGAGAACGACCCATATAAATCCATGGGGAATTAATCTCGGCTTTGCTACTATCCTGCTGCGCATTTACAATGAGCTTCTACTCCCACACAGCAGCAGTAGTAATACTTTTTAAAAGGAGAGAGAAAATAAGAGAGCCGTGTGTCCACCTAATGAGCTTGCTAGCGGGGGAGGGGTGCGCGGATCAGAAAGCAACAGCGGCTCCTCCGCCTGCGGCAGCCCTGGAATCCCCTGGAAGGCACTGCCCGGCCTCAGTTGAACATGTGGGGTTCCTCTTCAGCTCGCCCTGCCTGGCTTCACAGATCATGTGAAACCAATCTCCCCACTGCGCAATCACAAGAAATGACTTCAGCTTCATAAATCATCCTTATCATCCCACAGGAGGAGGGAATGCTATGGTTTTTTTCCCCAGTAAAACATTTCAAGCCTCTGGTTTCAGGAGCTTTTCTTTTTCTGAAATCACTTCCATGCCACTTGCACAATTAGCTTTAGGCTCCTGCCTATAGGAGACAGTGGCATTTCTCCAACTTACCTAACATCAGAACATTGTCATGGCTCTAAGATTTCCAGGGAAGACCCATTTCCTACTAAGGGGGGGGGGGGG